>NC_069502.1:565648879-565768879 GCF_027579735.1 Bombina bombina
TGACACTCTAAGCTATGGTTGGGCACTTTATTTATAAAGTTCTAAATATATGTATTTAAACATTTATTTGCCTTGACTCAGAATGTTCAACTTTCCTTATTTCCAGACAGTCAGTTTCATATTTGGGATTATGCATTGAATTATCATATTTTTTCTTACCTCAAAAATTTGACTTTTTTCCCTGTGGGCTGTTAGGCTCGCGGGGGCTGAAAATGCTTCATTTTATTGCGTCATTCTTGGCGCGGACTTTTTTGGCGCAAAAATTATTTTCCGTTTCCGGCGTCATACGTGTCGCCGGAAGTTGCGTCATTTTTTGACGTTATTTTGCGTCAAAGATGTCGGCGTTCCGGATGTGGCGTCATTTTTGGCGCCAAAAGCATTTAGGCGCCAAATAATGTGGGCGTCTTTTTTGGCGCTAAAAAATTTGGGCGTCATTTTTGTCTCCACATTATTTAAGTCTCATTATTTATTGCTTCTGGTTGCTAGAAGCTTGTTCACTGGCATTTTTTTCCCATTCCTGAAACTGTCATTTAAGGAATTTGATCAATTTTGCTTTATATGTTGTTTTTTTCTTTTACATATTGCAAGATGTTCCACGTTGCAACTGAGTCAGAAGTTACTACAGGAAAATCACTGCACAGTGCTGGAGCTACCAAGCTAAGTCTGCTATAAACTTTTGGTATCTGTTTCTCCAGCTGTTATTTGTATTGCATGTCATGTCAAACTTATTAATGCAGATAAAATTTCCTTTAGTACCGTTACATTACCTGTTGCTGTCCGTCAACATCTAATTTTCAGAGTGTTCCTGATAACATAAGAGATTTTATTTTTTAAATCCATTAAGAAGGCTATGTCTGTTATTTCTCCTTCTAGTATACATAAAAGTCTTTTAAAACTTCTCTTTTTTTCAGATGAATTTTTAAATGAACATCATCATTCTGATACTGATAATGGTTCTTCTGGTTCAGAGGTTTCTGTCTCAGAGGTTGATGCTGATAAATCTTTGTATTTGTTCAAGATGGAATTTATTCGTTCTTTACTTAAAGAAGTGTTATTTGCATTAGAAATAGAGGATTCTGGTCCTCTTGATACTAAATGTAAACGTTTAAATAAGGTTTTTAGATCTCCTGTAGTTATTCCAGAAGTGTTTTATCTCCCTGATGCTATTTCTGAAGTAATTTCCAGGGAATGGAATAATTTGGGTAATTTATTTACTCCTTCTAGACGTTTAAGCAAATTATATCCTGTGCCATCTGACAGATTAGAGTTTGTTGGGACAAAAATCCCTAAGGTTATGGGGCTGTCTCTACTCCTGCTAATGTACTACTATTCCTATGGCAGATAGTACTTCATTTAAGGATCCTTTAGATAGGAAAATTGAATCCTTTCTAAGAAAAGCTTACTTATGTTCAGGTAATCTTCTTAGACCTGCTATATTTTTAGCGGATGTTGCTGCAGCTTCAACTTTTTTGGTTAGAAGCTTTAGCGCAACAAGTAACAGATCATAATTTTATAGCATTATTATTATTCTATAACATGCTAATAATTTTATTGGTGATACCATCTTTTGATATCATTAGAGTTGATGTCAGGTATATGTCTCTAGCTATTTTAGCTAGAAAAGCTTTATGGATTAAACTTGGAATGCTGACATGTCTTCTAAGTCAACTTTGCTTTCCCTTTCTTTCCAGGGTAAATAATCATTTCGTTCCTTTCCTCACAACAAGGAACAAAAGCCTGATCCTTCATCCTCAGGAGCGGTATCAGTTTGGAAACTATTTCCAGTTTGGAATATATCCAAGCCTTATAGAAACCTATAGCCAGCTCCTAAGTACCTATGAAGGTGCGGCCCTTATTCCAGCTCAGCTGGTATGGGGCAGATTACGTTTTCTTCAAAGAAATTTGGATCAATTCCGTTCTTAATCTCTGGTTTCAGAAAGGTACAGCATTGGCTTCAAGTTAAGGCCTCCTGCTAAGAGATTCTTTTCTTTCCCGTGTCCCAATTGACACAGCAAGGCTCAGCATTTCTGAAATGTGTTTCAGATCTAGAGTTGGCTGGAGTATTTATGCCAGTTCCAGTTCTGGAACAGGGGCTGGGGTTTTATTTTATCTCTTCATTGTACCAAAGAAGGTCAATTCCTTCAGACCAGTTCTGGATCTATCATTATTGAATCGTTATGTTAGGATACCAACATTCAAGATGGTTACTGTAGGACTATCCTGCCTTTTGTTTAGCAAGGGCATTAAATGTCTACAATAGATTTACAGGATGTGTATCTGCATATTCCGATTCATCCAGATCACTTTTAGTGTCTGAGATTCTCTTTTTAGACAAGCATTACCAGTTTTGTGGCTCTACTATTTGGCCTAGCCTCAGTTCCAAGAATTTTTTTCAAAGGTTCTCGGTGCCCTTCTTTCTGTAATCAGAGAATAGGGTTTTGGTATTTCCTTATTTGGACGATATCTTGGTACTTGCTCAGTCTTCTCATTTTCGAAGAATCTCATACGAATCGACTTGTGTTGTTTCTTCAAGTTCATGGTTGGAGGATCAATTTACCAATCAGTTTATTGATTCCTCAGACAAGGGTAACCTTTTTAGGTTTCTAGATAAATTCAGTGTCTATGACTCTGTCCTTGTCAGACAAGAGAAGTTTAACATTGATATCAGCTTGTCAAAACCTTCAGTCACAATCATTCCCTTTGGTAGCCTTATGCATGGAAATGTTGGATCTTAGGACTGCCGCATCAGATGCGATCTCCTTTGCTCGTTTTCACATGCGACCTCTTCAGCTCTGTTTGCTGAACCAATGGTGCAGGGATTACTCAAAGATATCTCAATTAATATCTTTAAACCGATTTTACGACACTCTCTGACATGGTGGACAGATCACCATCGTTTAGTTCAGGGGGCTTCTTTGTTCTTCCGACCTGGACTATAATCTCAACAGATACGAGTCTTACAGGTTGGGGAGCTGTGTGGGGGTATCTGACGGCACAAGGGGTTTGGGAATCTCAGGAGGTGAGATTTCCAATCAATATTTTGGAACCCCGTGCAATTTTCAGAGCTCTTCAGTCTTGGCCTCTTCTGAAGAGAGAGTTGTTCATTATTTTCAGATAAGACATTGTCACAACTGTGGCATACATCAATCATCAAGGAGGGACTCACAGTCCTCTGGCTATGAAAGAAGTATCTCGAATTTTGGTTTGGGCGGAATCCAGCTCCTGTCTAATCTCTGCGGTTTTTATCCCAGGTATGGACAATTGGAAAGCGGATTATCTCAGTCGCCAAACGTTGCATCCGGGCGAATGGTCTCTTCACCCAGAGGTATTTCTTCAGATTGTTCAAATGTGGGAACTTCCAGAAATAGTTCTGATGGCTTCTCATCTAAACAAGAAACTTCCCAGGTATCTGTCCAGATCCCGGGATCCTCAGGCGGAGGCAGTGGATGCATTTTCACTTCCTTGGAAGTATCATCCTGCCTATATCTTTCCGCCTCTAGTTCTTCTTCCAAGAGTAATCTCCAAGATTCTGAAGGAATGCTCGTTTGTTCTGCTGGTAGCTCCGGCATGGCCTCACAGGTTTTGGTATGCGGATCTTGTCCGGATGGCCTCTTGCCAACCGTGGACTCTTCCGTTAAGACCAGACCTTTTGTCTCAAGGTCCTTTTTTCCATCAGGATCTGAAATCCTTAAATTTAAAGGTATGGAGATTGAACGCTTGATTCTTGGTCAAAGAGGTTTCTCTGACTCTGTGATTAATACTATGTTACAGGCTCGTACATCTGTATCCAGAGAGATATATTATAGAGTCTGGAAGACTTATATTTCTTGGTGTCTTTCTCATCATTTTTCTTGGCATTCTTTTAGAATACCGAGAATATTACAATTTCTTCAGGATGGTTTAGATAAGGGTTTGTCCGCAAGTTCCTTGAAAGGTCAAATCTCTGCTCTTTCTGTTCTTTTTCACAGAAAGATTGCTATTCTTCCTGATATTCATTGTTTTGTACAAGCTTTGGTTTGTATAAAGCCTGTCATTAAGTCAATTTCTCCTCCTTGGAGTTTGAATTTGGTTCTGGGGGCTCTTCAAGCTCCTCCATTTGAACCTATGCATTCATTGGATATTAATTACTTTCTTGGAAAAGTTTTGTTCCTTTTGGCCATCTCTTCTGTCAGAAGAGTTTCTGAATTATCTGCTCTTTCTTATGAGTCTCCTTTTCTGATTCTTCATCAGGATAAGGCGGTGTTGCGAACTTCTTTTGAATTTTTACCTAAAGTTGTGAATTCCAACAACATTAGTAGAGAAATTGTGGTTCCTTCATTATGTCCTAATCCTAAGAATTCTAAGGAGAAATCGTTGCATTCTTTGGATGTTGTTAGAGCTTTGAAATATTATGTTGAAGCTACGAATTCTTTCTGTAAGACTTCTAGTCTATTTGTTATCTTTTCCGGTTCTAGGAAAGGCCAGAAAGCTTCTGCCATTTCTTTGGCATCTTGGTTGAAATCTTTAATTCATCTTGCCTATGTTGAGTCGGGTAAAATTCCGCCTCAGAGAATTACAGCTCATTCTACTAGGTCAGTATCTACTTCCTGGGCGTTTAGGAATGAAGCTTCGGTTGACCAGATCTGCAAAGCAGCAACTTGGTCCTCTTTGCATACTTTTACTAAATTCTACCATTTTGATGTATTTTCTTCTTCTGAAGCAGTTTTTGGTAGAAAAGTTCTTCAGGCAGCGGTTTCAGTTTGAATCTTCTGCTTATGTTTTTTGTTAAACTTTATTTGGGTGTGGATTATTTTCAGCAGGAATTGGCTGTCTTTATTTTATCCCTCCCTCTCTAGTGACTCTTGTGTGGAAAGATCCACATCTTGGGTAGTCATTATCCCATACGTCACTAGCTCATGGACTCTTGTTAATTACATGAAAGAAAACATAATTTATGTAAGAACTTACCTGATAAATTCATTTCTTTCATATTAACAAGAGTCCATGAGGCCCACCCTTTTTTGGGGTGGTTATGATTTTTTTGTATAAAGCACAATTATTCCAATTCCTTATTTTATATGCTTCGCACTTTTTTTCTTATCACCCCACTTCTTGGCTATTCGTTAAACTGATTTGTGGGTGTGGTGAGGGGTGTATTTATAGGCATTTTAAGGTTTGGGAAACTTTGCCCCTCCTGGTAGGAATGTATATCCCATACGTCACTAGCTCATGGACTCTTGTTAATATGAAAGAAATGAATTTATCAGGTAAGTTCTTACATAAATTATGTTTTTTCTCTCAGGCAGTATTTAGAAAAAGAATCTGCCTGCGTTTTCTATGATCTTAGCAGAAGTAACTAAGATCCACTGGCTGTTCTCGCACATTCTGAGGAGTGGGGTAACTTCAGAAAAGGGAATAGCATGCGGGGTCCCCTGCAAATGAGGTATGTGCAGTAAAATATTTTTCTAAGGAATGGAATTGACTAAGAAAATACTGCTGATACCGATGCAATGTAAGTACAACCTTAAATGCAGTAGTAGCGACTGGTATCAGGCTGATGAATGTATGTGCAGTAAAGTAATTTTCTAAGGAATGACTAAGAAAATGCTGTTAATACTGAAGTAATGTATGAGCCTTAACTGCAGTAGAAGCGACTGGTAGCAGGCTTATTAATAACACTACATAACCTTTAAAATGGATGTTAAAACGTTTACTGGCATGTTAATCGTTTTTGTGAGGTACTTTGGTGATAAAACTTATTAGGGCATGATTTTTTCCACATGGCTAACGTATATTTCTGCATAGAAACAGTTAACTGAGGTCTCCCACTGTTGTAATATGAGTGGGAGGGGCCTATTTTAGCGCTTTTTTGCGCAGTAAAAATTCAGTCACAGTCTTCCTGCTTCTTCCTCCATGATCCAGGACGTCTCTAGACAGCTCAGGGGTCTTCAAAATTCATTTTGAGGGAGGTAATCAGTCACAGCAGACCTGTGACAGTGTGTTTGACTGTGATAAAAACGTTAATTGTTAAATTGATTATCCATTTTGGGTATTAAGGGGTTAATCATCCATTTGCTGGTGGGTGCAATCCTTTGCTAACTTAATACATTTACTGTGAAAATTTGGTTGCTATAACTGATTTGGTTCATTGTTATTTCAACTGTGACAGTTTTTTTGTGCCATTTAAAGGCGCAGTAGCGTTTCTTATATTGCTTGTAAATTTATTTGAAAGTATTTTCCAAGCTTGCTAGTCTCATTGCTAGTCTGTTTAAACATGTCTGACACAGATGAATCTGTTTGTTCACTATGTTTGAAGGCCAATGTGGAGCCCCATAGAAATATGTGTACTAAATGTATTGATGTCACTTTAAATAAAAGTCAGTCTTTATCTGTAAAGAAATTATCACCAGACAACGAGGGGGAAGTTATGCCGACTAACTCTCCTCACGTGTCAGTACCTTCGCCTCCCGCTCAGGAGGCGCGTGATATTGTGGCGCCAAGTACATCAGAGAGGCCCTTACAAATCACTTTGCAAGACATGGCTACTGTTATGACAGAAGTTTTATCTAAATTGCCAGAACTAAGAGGCAAGCGCGATAGCTCTGGGTTAAGAACAGAGCGCGCTGATAATGTGAGAGCCATGTCCGATACTGCGTCACAATTTGCAGAACATGAAGACGGAGAGCTTCATTCTGTGGGTGACTGTTCTGATCCAGGGAGACTGGATTCAGAGATTTCTAATTTTAAATTTAAGCTTGAGAACCTCCGTGTATTGCTAGGGGAGGTATTAGCGGCTCTGAATGATTGTAACACGGTTGCAATTCCAGAGAAATTATGTAGGCTGGATAGATACTATGCGGTGCCGGTGTGTACTGACGTTTTTCCTATACCTAAAAGGCTTACAGAGATTATTAGCAAGGAGTGGGATAGACCCGGTGTGCCCTTTTCCCCTCCTCCTATATTTAGGAAAATGTTTCCAATAGACGCCACCACACGAGACTTATGGCAGACGGTCCCTAAGGTGGAGGGAGCAGTTTCTACTTTAGCTAAGCGTACCACTATCCCGGTGGAGGATAGTTGTGCTTTTTCGGATCCAATGGATAAAAAATTAGAAGGTTACCTTAAGAAAATGTTTGTTCAACAAGGTTTTATCTTACAGCCCCTTGCATGCATTGCGCCTGTCACTGCTGCTGCAGCATTCTGGTTTGAGTCTCTGGAAGAGGCCATTCGCACAGCTCCATTGGATGAGATTATGGACAAGCTTAAAGCACTTAAGCTAGCTAACGCATTTGTTTCCGATGCCGTCGTACATTTAACCAAACTAACGGCTAAGAACTCTGGATTAGCCATCCAGGCGCGCAGAGCGCTATGGCTTAAATCCTGGTCAGCTGACGTGACTTCTAAATCTAAATTGCTTAATATTCCTTTCAAAGGGCAGACCTTATTCGGGCCCGGCTTGAAAGAAATTATTGCTGACATTACTGGAGGTAAGGGTCATACTCTTCGTCAGGACAGGGCCAAATCAAAGGCCAAACAGTCTAATTTTCGTGCCTTTCGTAACTTCAAGGCAGGTGCAGCATCAACTTCCTCCGCTCCAAAACAGGAAGGAACTGTTGCTCGTTACAGACAGGGCTGGAAACCTAACCAGTCCTGGAACAAGGGCAAGCAGGCCAGAAAACCTACTTCTGCCCCTAAGACAGCATGAAGAGAGGGCCCCCTATCCGGAAACGGATCTAGTGGGGGGTAGACTTTCTCTCTTCGCCCAGGCTTGGGCAAGAGATGTCCAGGATCCCTGGGCGTTGGAGATCATATCTCAGGGATATCTTCTGGACTTCAAAGCTTCTCCTCCACAAGGGAGATTTCATCTTTCAAGGTTATCAGCAAACCAAATAAAGAAAGAGGCGTTTCTACGCTGTGTACAAGACCTCTTACTAATGGGGGTGATCCACCCAGTTCCGCGGACGGAACAAGGGCAAGGATTTTACTCAAATCTGTTTGTGGTTCCCAAGAAAGAGGGAACCTTCAGACCAATCTTGGACCTAAAGATCTTAAACAAATTCCTAAGAGTTCCATCATTCAAAATGGAAACTATTCGAACCATCCTACCCATGATCCAAGAGGGTCAGTACATGACCACAGTGGACTTAAAGGATGCCTACCTTCACATACCGATTCACAAAGATCATTATCGGTACCTAAGATTTGCCTTTCTAGACAGGCATTACCAATTTGTAGCTCTTCCCTTCGGGTTAGCTACGGCCCCGAGAATTTTTACAAAGGTTCTGGGCTCACTTCTGGCGGTGCTAAGACCGCGAGGCATAGCGGTGGCTCCGTACCTAGACGACATTCTGATACAAGCGTCAAGTTTTCAAATTGCCAAGTCTCATACAGAGATAGTTCTGGCATTTCTGTGGTCGCATGGGTGGAAGGTGAACGTGGAAAAGAGTTCTCTATTACCACTCACAAGGGTTCCCTTCCTAGGGACTCTTATAGATTCTGTAGAGATGAGAATTTACCTGACGGAGTCCAGGTTATTAAAACTTCTAAATGCTTGCCGTGTCCTTCATTCCATTCCACGCCCGTCAGTAGCTCAGTGCATAGAAGTAATCGGCTTAATGGTAGCGGCAATGGACATAGTGCCATTTGCGCGCCTGCATCTCAGACCGCTGCAATTATGCATGCTAAGTCAGTGGAATGGGGATTACTCAGATTTGTCCCCTCTACTAAATCTGGATCAAGAGACCAGAGATTCTCTTCTCTGGTGGCTTTCTCGGGTCCATCTGTCCAAAGGGATGACCTTTCGCAGGCCAAATTGGACGATTGTAACAACAGATGCCAGCCTGCTAGGTTGGGGCGCAGTCTGGAACTCCCTGAAGGCTCAGGGATCGTGGACTCAGGAGGAAAAACTCCTCCCAATAAATATTCTGGAATTAAGAGCAATATTCAATGCTCTTCTAGCTTGGCCTCAGTTAGCAACACTGAGGTTCATCAGATTTCAGTCTGACAACATCACGACTGTGGCTTACATCAACCATCAAGGGGGAACCAGGAGTTCCCTAGCGATGTTAGAAGTCTCAAAGATAATTCGCTGGGCAGAGTCTCACTCTTGCCACCTATCAGCAATCTACATCCCAGGCATGGAGAACTGGGAGGCGGACTTTCTAAGTCGCCAGACTTTTCATCCGGGGGAGTGGGAACTTCATCCGGAGGTCTTCGCCCAACTGATTCGTCGTTGGGGCAAACCAGAACTGGATCTCATGGCGTCTCGCCAGAACGCCAAACTTCCTTGTTACGGATCCAGGTCCAGGGACCCAGGAGCGGCGCTGATAGATGCTCTAGCAGCCCCTTGGGTTTTCAACATGGCTTATGTGTTTCCACCATTTCCGCTGCTTCCTCGACTGATTGCCAAGATCAAACAGGAGAGAGCATCGGTGATTCTGATAGCGCCTGCGTGGCCACGCAGGACCTAGTATGCAGACCTAGTGGACATGTCGTCCTGTCCACCATGGTCTCTGCCTCTGAGGCAGGACCTTCTAATTCAGGGTCCTTTCAACCATCCAAATCTAATTTCTCTGAGACTGACTGCATGGAGATTGAACGCTTGATTCTATTAAAGCGTGGCTTCTCGGAGTCGGTTATTGATACCTTAATACAGTCTCGGAAACCTGTTACCAGAAAAATTTACCATAAGATATGGCGTAAATACTTGTATTGGTGTGAATCCAAGAGTTACTCATGGAGTAAGGTTAGGATTCCTAGGATATTGTCTTTTCTACAAGAGGGTTTAGAAAAGGGCTTATCTGCTAGTTCGTTAAAGGGACAGATTTCTGCTCTGTCTATTCTTTTACACAAACGTCTGGCAGAGGTTCCAGACGTTCAGGCTTTTTGTCAGGCTTTGGCTAGGATTAAGCCTGTGTTTAAGACTGTTGCTCCGCCGTGGAGCTTAAACTTAGTTCTTAAAGTTCTTCAAGGTGTTCCGTTTGAACCCCTTCATTCCATTGATATTAAGCTGTTATCTTGGAAAGTTCTGTTTTTGATGGCTATTTCCTCGGCTCGAAGAGTCTCTGAGTTATCTGCCTTACATTGTGATTCTCCTTATCTGATTTTCCATTCAGACAAGGTAGTTCTGCGTACTAAACCTGGGTTCTTACCTAAGGTAGTTTCTAACAGGAACATCAATCAAGAGATTGTTGTTCCATCATTATGTCCTAACCCTTCTTCAAAGAAGGAAAGACTTTTGCATAATCTGGACGTAGTCCGTGCCCTGAAGTTCTATTTACAAGCAACTAAAGATTTTCGTCAAACTTCTTCCCTGTTTGTCGTTTACTCTGGGCAGAGGAGAGGTCAAAAAGCTTTGGCTACCTCTCTCTCCTTTTGGCTTCGTAGCATAATACGTTTAGCCTATGAGACTGCTGGACAGCAGCCCCCTGAAAGAATTACAGCTCATTCCACTAGAGCTGTGGCTTCCACCTGGGCCTTTAAGAATGAGGCCTCTGTTGAACAGATTTGCAAGGCTGCGACTTGGTCTTCGCTTCATACCTTTTCAAAATTTTACAAATTTGACACTTTTGCTTCTTCAGAGGCTGTTTTTGGGAGAAAGGTTCTACAGGCAGTGGTTCCCTCCGTTTAAAGTTCCTGCCTTGTCCCTCCCATCATCCGTGTACTTTAGCTTTGGTATTGGTATCCCATAAGTAATGGATGACCCGTGGACTGAATACACTTAACAAGAGAAAACATAATTTATGCTTACCTGATAAATTTATTTCTCTTGTAGTGTATTCAGTCCACGGCCCGCCCTGTCTTTTTTGAGGCAGATCTAAATTTTAATTAAAACTCCAGTCACCACTATGGTTTCTCCTTTCTTGTCTTGTTTCGGTCGAATGACTGGATATGACATGTGAGGAGAGGAGCTATATAGCAGCTCTGCTTGGGTGATCCTCTTGCAACTTCCTGTTGGGAAGGGAATATATCCCATAAGTAATGGATGACCCGTGGACTGAATACACTACAAGAGAAATAAATTTATCAGGTAAGCATAAATTATGTTATTCCTATATATACCTATATATATATATGTGTGTGTGTATATATATATATATATATATATATATATATATATATATATATATATATATATATATATATATACAGGGAGTGCAGAATTATTAGGCAAGTTGTATTTTTGAGGATTCATTTTATTATTGAACAACAACCATGTTCTCACTGAACCCAAAAAACTCATTAATATCAAAGCTGAATAGTTTTGAAAGTAGTTTTTAGTTTGGTTTTAGTTATAGCTATTTTAGGGGGATATCTGTGTGTGCAGGTGACTATTACTGTGCATAATTATTAGGCAACTTAAAAAAAACAAATATATACCCATTTCAATTATTTATTTTTACCAGTGAAACCAATATAACATCTCAACATTCACAAATATACATTTCTGACATTCAAAAACAAAACAAAAACAAATCAGTGACCAATATAGCCACCTTTTTTTGCAAGGACACTCAAAAGCCTGCCATCCATGGATTCTGTCAGTGTTTTGATCTGTTCACCATCAACATTGCGTGCAGCAGCAACCACAGCCTCCCAGACACTGTTCAGAGAGGTGTACTGTTTTCCCTCCTTGTAAATCTCACATTTGATGATGGACCACAGGTTCTCAATGGGGTTCAGATCAGGTGAACAAGGAGGCCATGTCATTAGATTTTCTTCTTTTATACCATTTCTTGCCAGCCACGCTGTGGAGTACTTGGACGCGTGTGATGGAGCATTGTCCTGCATGAAAATCATGTTTTTCTTGAAGGATGTAGACTTCTTCCTGTACCACTGCTTGAAGAAGGTGTCTTCCAGAAACTGGCAGTAGGACTGGGAGTTGAGCTTGACTCCATCCTCAACCCGAAAAGGCCCCACAAGCTCATCTTTGATGATACCAGCCCAAACCAGTACTCCACCTCCACCTTGCTGGCGTCTGAGTCGGACTGGAGCTCTCTGCCCTTTACCAATCCAGCCACGGGCCCATCCATCTGGCCCATCAAGACTCACTCTCATTTCATCAGTCCATAAAACCTTAGAAAAATCAGTCTTGAGATATTTCTTGGCCCAGTCTTGACGTTTCAGCTTGTGTGTCTTGTTCAGTGGTGGTCGTCTTTCAGCCTTTCTTACCTTGGCCATGTCTCTGAGTATTGCACACCTTGTGCTTTTGGGCACTCCAGTGATGTTGCAGCTCTGAAATATGGCCAAACTGGTGGCAAGTGGCATCTTGGCAGCTGCACGCTTGACTTTTCTCAGTTCATGGGCAGTTATTTTGCGCCTTGGTTTTTCCACACGCTTCTTGCGACCCTGTTGACTATTTTGAATGAAACGCTTGATTGTTCGATGATCACGCTTCAGAAGCTTTGCAATTTTAAGAGTGCTGCATCCCTCTGCAAGATATCTCACTATTTTTGACTTTTCTGAGCCTGTCAAGTCCTTCTTTTGACCCATTTTGCCAAAGGAAAGGAAGTTGCCTAATAATTATGCACACCTGATATAGGGTGTTGATGTCATTAGACCACACCCCTTCTCATTACAGAGATGCACATCACCTAATATGCTTAATTGGTAGTAGGCTTTCGAGCCTATACAGCTTGGAGTAAGACAACATGCATAAAGAGGATGATGTGATCAAAATACTCATTTGCCTAATAATTCTGCACTCCCTGTATATATATATATATATATATATATATATATATTGTAACAAAATATGTATATATAAATATGTATTTATAAATAAATAAAACATATTCTGCTATGTGAAGATCATTGGAATGTGAAATATTAATATTTTCATGTCGGGTTAGGGCACTTGAGAACATGCGATCGGGTTTGCGTGCGAGTATGGTGTTTTTTTCTCCATTGACTGCTATGGGGGAATACCTCAATGTGAAATGCTGATCCACTTGTAATCTGGCCATATATAAGGAACAAAAAAGAGAGAGAAGTTTGACAGTACCCAGCACTCACAAGGCCTTGTCTGTGTGCATGAGACTTGCTAATTTGTATTTACCTGGGACTTTTCTAAGCTTATATTGATGTGGCAATTGCCTTCCTTAATCAGTCATTTATAAACCGTTTCCTCTCCTGCTCTAGGTACCAGTATTGCTCAGATTAGGTAATGTTGTTGGGGTAAATCCCCTTTTTAGATTAGCTTTAGAGCAATCCGTGTATTCTCTGAGCCCTGAGGGTTACGGTGTATTTGAACTATTACCCAGGGAAGTAATTCTGTTTTTGAAGTCTCACACACACAGTCCTGATCTGTTTCTTAATCTAAGTTTTAAATGTATTTCTCACATATTTATGTTATACATTTGGTACTATTTACCAACCTTTTTTATTTTATTCTATCATTAGTAAAAGTTACGTTTTAATAACCTGTTCTGGACACAATCCGGTTTTCAATGCATACTGTTACTATATAGTGTTTTGTGAGTGCTGGGTACTGTCAAACTTCTCTCTCTTTTTTGTACCTATATATCTATCAGACAGTCAGCACCCCCCTTCTCCTACACTTCACCAGTGATGCTAACTGGTATATAATGAATACTGAATAGATTATATATCTACTATTATTTCAGCATACTATATTATGAAGGGGTTGATATTTGCTTAAACTAACATCGTTGCCACTATTTCCATATATAAGGAAACCCGCACAATTTGAACAAATATGCCTCTCTGAAACAATACCTGAAGGAACCCTCATGTTAGCTCACGAACGGTTAAGTACAGAAGGAAGCAGTCTCCCTCCACGATTTACCTCCAGATGGGGGAGGTAATAGGGTCACCAGGTAAATGCAAAAAATGAGCTATTATATGTAAACACACAAAAAAATAATGTTATCCTCTCCGCTATTAGAACTAAAGTTAAATATATTGCTACAGTGGCATCTTGCACCAAGTAGACTTAAAATTATATATCCAACCTCATCAGGGCTTTTGCTGTACAGGGTGTGGGGCATATATGGTGTTGTATGTGTACTATTCTGTCCATCTCTCTCATCTTTCTGGAGCACTATAAACCCATTTGCCAAGAAATTGCTAAGCCAGACATTTACTCCAGACTGTAAAAATTTCTTTCTTTCTTGCAGAGTCCAACCCCTCTCACCTGACACATACCTTAGTCTTTACTTTACCTTCACTGGAGGTGGTTGAAAAGTTAAGATGTGCATTTGATTCTTCTGAGAAAGGGGTTTTCTGTCTGTATTGAGGTTTGGTCTCCCCTCAGAGTATAGTGCTTGTTAGAGGGATGTATATGGTATATGGTTTGTGATTCTTTTTTCACCTCATCAGAATTTTTCATAAAGCCTCTATAATTGGTCACAGGGACTTGTCTTTTGTCTCCCTTTATGGATCTACATAACCTCTGCTTATATGTTTCAGTACTGGTTTGGCTGTCTGCTGCTTGTTTGCTAGTAGACAAGTGTCTATTGGTAAGTATCTTTTATTAACATCTTGACACTCATATAGCTATGCTATGGGCACTTGTTAAGTTTTTTATATATACAAGGCTCAAAATTTCCACTCGCCATTGGCGACTGGAAATTTAATGGTGGCGAGTGAATGTAGTAAACGTTGAGTCTGAAGTTTGGTGGCATGTTGTAAGTAGCAAAGTTGGCACATTGTATTTGCAGAATGTACATTCCTATTGCAGCTATGACAAACATACAATTTAGGTTATGTGCTTAAACTATTATCTAAATGGATATTATAAACCCATGGATGTGCAAAGTGTTATTCTTCTAGAGCTATAGGGATATATCATGTTTGTTCCCCGTTATGCTCGGATCGGGTTTTGGCACGCAAAATGTCTTTTTAGCTGTTATTATTTGCCACGCTGATGGGGGGTTATCTGTCCTCGGATTTAATGTTAATGTTTCCTGCTTTGTTGATGCAGTTCTGCTTTGTTTATGCAGTTCTGCTTAGCATGCGTTATACCTGTGAGTCTATTTTAAAAAGCTACTTAGGAGGTGGTAAATGGTTTCCATTCCTCATTGCTATTCCATATGCTATAATGGAACAGTCTGATTTTGTCCCTAAATCTACACAAGACACTGAGCCTACTAAAGACCTTTCTACCATTATTAGGTTTGCATATTGTAAACAAGCTAAAGTGCCTTCTCCAGCTTATTTATGTGGCTCATGTTTAGATTTGTTAATGCAAACAAATCAATCTAATGCTGTTTCTTTGGGTACTAATGCACCCACTGTTTGTTCATTACAGGAAAATGCTGCTTTGGTGTCACCTACTGTGAAAAACTTTATCGAGACTTCAGTTTCTGAGGCGCTGGCGGCTCCTCCAACCTTTAAAAGGACACTCAAGTCAAAAATACATTTTTATGATTCAGAAAGAACATGCAGTTTTAAGACACTTTCCAATTTACTTCTATTATCAAATTTTGCACAGTCTTTTTATAATCACACTTTCTGGTGAACAAGATCCTACTGAGCATGTGCACAAGCTTACAAGGTATATGTATACTAGTCTGGGATTGGCTGATGTCTGCCACATGATACAGTGGGCCAGAAATAGCAATAAAAATAAATGTGAAAGAAAAAAAATCTACTGCTTTTGTGAAATTAAGAGTAGGTGTTATTGCATTGTCTTTTTATGATAAACTTGTTAATTATGCAATTCTACTGCATTGAGTGGTTCTTTAAATGTAAAATTTAATTTCAGATTCAAAAGTATCCTGTTATGTCTTCAGAGGGTGAAGGACTCCTCATCTGATGTTGAACCTGATATTTATTTTTGTTTAAAGTTGAACATATTCGCTTGTCTTTTAAAGGAGGTCTTAATTACTTTAGCGGTTAAATATCCTAAAGTTTCTGATGACAAGACTTGTAATTGTTTAAATTCAGTCTTTAAGTTTTTTTTCCCTATTCCTGATGCTGTCTCTGACATGATTTCTAGGGAATGGTCTAAACCAGGTAATTCTTTTACTCCTTCTGCAAGGTAAACAGTTCCCAAGGTGGATGTGGTCATTTCCACTCTGGCTAAATGTACTACTATTCCTTTGGAAGACAGTACTTCTATGAAAAGACTCTAACTTTCTGTCTAAAGGGTCCTTAAAAGAAGGGCCTTTTTACATGCAGGCTATATTCTAAGGCCAGCAATTTCTATTGCTGGTGTAGCTGCTGCTTCTACTTACTGGTTGTCTAGTCTTTCAGAGCAGTATTCTGATGATTCTGCTAGTGCAAATCTTCTGGGTTTGCTCAAGAGTGCCAATTCTTTTATATGTGATGCTGTATTTGACATTATGAAGATTAATGTCAAAATCATGTCTTTGTTCTTGCCAGGAGAGCTTTATGGTTTAAATCCTGGTCTGATGATATGGTGTCTAAATCTAGACTATTATCTCTTTCCTTTCAGGGAAATAAGTTATTTGGTTCTGATTTAGATTCTATTATATCTACTGTTACTAGAGATAAAGGGGCTTTTCTTCCTGGGACATCCAACATTTCTAATCATTTTCGTTCATTTTGTCAGAATAAGGCACAAAACGCTGACTCCTCTGCTCAAAAGCAAGGCTCCTCTGGTTCAGTCTGGAGACCTAATGCTAACTAGAACAAGTCAAAGCAGGGTAAGAATATCCCTACTACCAAAACTGCATGAAGGCGTGGCCCCCAATCCAGTATTTCTGGTAGGGGGCAGATCTTTTTTTTAGGAGGCTTGGTTTCAGACTTTTCCAGACCCCTGGTTTCTGGATATAGTTTCTCAGGGATATCTAATAGGTTTCAGAACAAACCCTCCCAGAGGAAGTTTTTTTCTGTTCAATGTATCAAGGATTTTTGTAAAAGCCCAAGCTTTTTTTTCCAGTCTGTCTCAGATCTGGAAGATATGGGAGTGATTGTTCCAGTCCCTTTGCAGGAACAGGAGATGAAATTTTATTCAAATCTCTTCTTTGTTCCAAAAGAAGAATGTAATTTCAGACAAGTTCTAGATCTAAAAACAGGTTTGTAAGGATTCCCTCTTTCAGAATGGAAACCACTTGGACTATTCTGCCTTTTGTTCAGCACGGTCAGTTTATGTCCACAATAGATTCAAAGGTTGCTTACCTTCATATTCCTATTCACAGAGATCATTAACAGTTTCTGAGGTTTGCCTTTCTGGACAGGTATTTATTTTCAGTTTGCTGCTCTTGCATTTGGTCTGGCTACAGCTCCAAAAATATTCACAAAGGTTCTGGGTGCCCTTTTGTCTGTGATCAGATCTCAGGGTATTGCAGTGTATCCATAACTGGACGACATCTTGGTTCAAGCCCCATCTTTTCTTTTAACAGAATCTCACACCAACCGACTCTTGTTGTTTCTTCAACAGCATGGTAGGATGATCAATTTAACAAAGAGTTCTTAGGAAACTCAGACAAAGGTAACTTTCTTGGGTTTTCAAATAGATTCAGTATCCATGAGTCTTTCTCTAACAGAGCAGAGAAGGCTACAATTGGTGTCAGCTTGTCTGAACTTTCAGTCTTTCTCGTTTCTCTCAGTGGCTCCTACGTCTTATGATTGGAGCCTCAGCTGCAATTCCATTTGCTTGATTTCACATGAGACCTCTTTATCTTTGTATGCTGAGTCAATGGTGCAGGGATTATACTCTGCTGCCTCAAAGGATATTTTTGGATCCAAGTACAAGTCAGTCTCTAACTTGGTGGCAGGATCATTAGTTTATTATTATGGGGGCCTCTTTTGATCATCCTATTTGGACTGTGATCACTACAGAAGCAAGTCTGTCAGGTTAGGGGAGCTGTTTAGGAGTCTCGGGAGGCAGGGTTACCAATCAATGTTCTAGAACTCTGTGCAATTTTCAGAGCCCTTCAAGCTTGGCATCTGTTGTAAAGGGAATCTCATCTCTGTTTCCAAACAGACAATGTCACAGCAGCAGCTTATGTCAACCATCAGACGGGAAGTCGCAGTTCCCTGGCAATGATGGAGGTGTCTCGGATTCTCTCATGGGCAAAAAGCAATTCTTGTCTAGTCTCAGCAATTCATATTCCAGGATTTTCTCAGTCATCAATCTCTACATCCAGGGGAGTGGTCTCTTCACCAGGATGTATTAAATCAGATTGTGGATCTTAGGGGTTTCCCAGAGATAGATCTAATGGCTTCTCGTTTGAACAACAAATTTACCAGGTACTTTGTGAGGTCCAGGGATCTTCAGGCAGAGTTATTGGATGAATCCAAACATAGTTCCGGGCTTCACAGGTGTAAAGTAACAAAGGGCAATTAAAATATCCAAATGGAAAGAAAGCCAGGTCACCAACCGCAGTAAGAGTGAAAAAGTTGAGGCTTTATTTGGGGCACACGATAAAAACAAAGAGGAGCCTAAACTCCATCAGCATGAGGTGAGGGTCACAGCAAACAGGCTGCCGACATGTTTTGCGTGGTACTCCACACTTTATCACTGCTGCCTGAACGCTGTGATTCTGGCCTCTTATTTAAAGAGACATCAATCAATTAAAAACAAACTTTGTTAACCCTTACCAACCTGAATAAAGTGCTTAAAGTACACACAATTGTATTAAAGGAAATATAAAGACCCTTATACATAATATAATATAAACAGAGAGATACATTATATAATGTACCTAAGGTCTAAAATACTTTTATAACTATAACTGCATAAGGAATACAGATCTTCATTAAATGAACAGATTAACATCACTTTCTTTGTTAATTCCTAGGGGGTGTCTAGTATTTAATAGGAAGATCCATTGTGCTTCCTTGTAATTGAGTTTGTACTCCCTATCCCCTCCCCGTTTATACTGGGGAACATGATCAATTGCTTGAATGGAGAGGAATGAGGCATCTCCCTGGTGCATAGATTTGAAGTGTTTTGACACAGGTGTATATGTATCAGGGTCTTTTTTGTTTTTAATTGATTGATGTCTCTTTAAATAAGAGGCCAGAATCACAGCGTTCAGGAGTACCACGCGAAACATGTCTGCAGCCTGTTTGCTGTGATCCTCACCTCATGCTGATGGAGTTTAGGCTCCTCTTTGTTTTTATCGTGTGCCCCAAAAAAAGCCTCAACTTTTTTATTCTTACTGCGGTTGGTGACCTGGCTTTCTTTCCATTTGGATATTTTCATTGCCCTTTGTTACTTTACACCTGTGAAGCCCGGAAGTACGTTTGGATTTCTCTGACTGCAGTGTGCGCCAGAAACGGAGGCGCGTCTAACTGGGCTCCAGGAGTAACAGCCGGATAGTTCAATTGAGTGCCTACGCTGAAGAAAACGCAGCTTGCGAGCACGGACCCCCACAATTGGTAAGCGCCACCTTTCCTTTGTTGTTTATTACTATTTTGTTAGTTGGGTGGCAGCTAGATCCATAGGGGTAATCTTCAATAAACCGTGGAGCAGACTATTAGCTTTAAATATGTGCGAGGCTGAAGAAACCCTTTCCTATAGCAGTTAAACTGTACACAGATAAATCTGGCAACCATTACAGACAACCATCACTGATATATGTGGAATGGAACAAGTATCATTACAATTTGTTTAAGCAATCTAAGCAGTATTTAAAAAGTTGTTGTTTTGGGGTACGGTACACACTAAAGGAACTATGTCAGAACCTCCTAATGGTTTTGTGTTTAAGGACTTAGAAGCCTCATTAGAGGCATATGACCAGGAGGTTGACCATATTTTACTGGAAAATGAAAACACACTGGATGGCCTGTTTTTTTAAATAGATGAACTCAGACGTAAAGACATCAAACTAGACTTGGATATTAAGACCTTTCTATTATATATACGACAAAAAAGAATACCTAGAGGGTTGAGAATTAAGAAGTTCCCCTCATTTCTAGTCACTGACACAGACTTTATAAAGAAATGGAATAAGATCTTAGATGACTGTTCATTTGCACTGATGGAACTTTTGGTTGATTATAAAAAACAACAGAGACTTGAATCCATTAAACACATTAAAATTTTGCAAATTTACTTACAGAGGTTCCAGATGGAGAAAGAGTTTAAGTCTTATGACAACAAAATTTGAGGATAATATGGCCAGATTTACCAAAGATTTATGGGATTTTAAAAAGCAGAAGATATCAAGGGATAAGAGAGATTATGAGTTTAGCAAGGTGTAGGGAGGAATCAACGTCATTCAAAAAAGTTTCATAAAACTAAGACAGATATATTGTCAAAGAAAACAAATAAAAAAGTACAGTTTGTTGAAAATGAGTATGACGTGGATACCTCAGAACACAACTCTGATGAAGATATAGTGGATGTAACAGGGATGTCAGCTTTAGATATTCCATCGCAGGAAGAAGATGTGTCAAAAAGTGAGTGGCACACAGGCGCAAAGCCCAAAAGAAAAAAACAAGAAGGGGAAGTAGGGGCAGAGAGAAATACAAGGGGAGGCAGAACCAGATACCAGACACGTATACAAACAAAAAAATATGTATAAAAAATGTGGTAAATCTCTCTAAACACGATCTCACAGCCACAGAAAGGGAAGTACTTAGCTTGGGTCTTGGTTTTGCGCCCACCGCTCATTTTGACTTGTTTGGCACCATCCATGATGTTAACAAGTTTGTGAGAAAACTGACTCTAAAACAACATTTCTCTGGGTCCATGGATGGTGTTGAGCAAGTCAGAAGTACAGAACCACAGATACGTGATTACAAGGATGAACTTTCTTTTAATGAACAGTGTCTGGTCTTAGACCTTACTACAATGCTAGAAGATAATTCAGACATAGAGACACAAAACATAGTACCAACCTTTAGACCTAGCATGCAAAAAAAGTCCCTTTTACTCTATACAGTACAAAGAATAAATAAAATCATTGATGTTTTTCAATGGACAGTGGAGCACAAACTAAAAACCTTATCAGAGAGTTTAGCCACAAAAAAGAGACATGCACATCAATATACACAGAATCTGACATTTGAACAGAATAAAGCTTTGAAAATGTTAAAATCTAACACTAATATCGTGATTAAGGAATCCGATAAAGGTGGAAACGTGGTCATTATGGACCGAGATTATTATGTCTCGGAAGCCTTGAGACAATTAAATAATAGGGAGGTATATTCCAAAATTACCTTTAACCCCACCCAAAATTTCAAAACGAAGCTTAAAGATATCCTGGAATTAGGGAAACAAGCAGGGGCATTTAAGGAAACATACCTCATACATTATTACCTGTAGCACCCCTTACACCCATTTTTTACTTTGTACTTAAACTACACAAGGATAGTACACATCCCCCAGACAGGCCCATCATATCGGGGGGTAGGTTCTCTTCTTGAACCGCTGTCTGAACTGGTGGATGCATTTCTACAGCCATTGGTTGGTAATTTAATGAGTTATATTAAGGACTCTACACAGGTTCTAAATAATATAAAGAAAGTTAAATGGCAAGAATCATACTGTTTTGTGACAGTTGACGTTACGTCACTCTACACCTCCATTCCACACCACCTGGGCCTAGCGGCTGCGGCTTATTTTTAGAGCAAATTTTCAAATTATAGCAAAGACGTATATTTTGTGTTAACAACAATTGAATTTTTGCTTGAACATAATTTTTTTATTTTTGATTGGAGTTGCTATCTCCAGAGACGTGGCACGGCTATGGGGGCTAAATTTGCCCCTCCTACGCCATCCTATTTATGGGTTGGTGGGAAGCCTGCCACGTCTATGGAGATGACAACCATCACAAACAACACATTGCCTATTATGGCAGAGATATTGATGACCTGTTGGTGGTGTGGAATGGAGATGAAACAACAGTAAAAAAAACTTTTTGGAAACCATCAATTGCAATGGCATGAACTTTAAAATTTACAGCAGAACAACATATAACTACTATAAAGTTCTTGGATTTGGAATTGATGGTGGATCCAACAACTAAAAAGGTAAATACAACAGTATACAGGAAACCTACAGGAGGCAATACAATCTTAAATTTTAGATCATGCCATCCAGGTCACGTCAAAAAAGCAATTCCAAAAGGGCAATTTATAAGAACTAGACGTATTTGCTCAGATACAGAAACTTATGAAAAATAATGCAAGGTGCTTGAGAAAAGATTGCTGGATAGGAGCTACCCATACACTTTATTAAAAAAAACACCAAAAAAGAGGTAGACTTGATACCTAGAGAACATTTGTTGAAGTATAAAAAAAGAGATATGGGACATAAAGGAAGCTTTGAGAATAAAGTAGTATTCAGCACCCCATTTAGTTTGGAATATAATAAGATTTGTAACATTATAAAGCAAAGCTTACCTATCTTAGCAGTTGATTCTTGTCTTGAGAAAGTGGCCATGGAAGGTTGTAAATTTGTAGCCAGAATGGGAAAAACAATTGGCAATATAGTAGCACCCTCTAATCTACCGACTCTAAATACTACTAAAACCTGGCTACCTAATAGACTAGGTTTTTTCAAATGTAAAGCACAGCGTTGAAAAACCTGCAACTACGTTACAGAGGGTTCAAATTTTAAATAAACTGTCACGAAACGGGAATATGATATTAGATTTATATTGAACTGCAAATCTACACATGTAATCTATCTCTTGACCTGTAGGGGGTGCCAGATTCAATACGTAGGTAGAACCAAATGTTTACTTAAGGACAGGGCTCTAGAACATGTAAGGGACATAGAAGACCCTGATACATATACACCTGTGTCCAAACACTTCAATTCTATGCACGATGGAGATGCCTCATTCCTCTCCATTCAAGCAATTGATCATGTTCCCCAGTATAAACGGGGAGGGATAGGGAGTACAAACTCAATTACAAGGAAGCACAATGGATCTTCCTATTAAATACTAGACACCCCCTAGGAATTAACAAAGAAAGTGATGTTAATCTGTTCATTTAATGTTACTCAAGATCTGTATCCCTTATGCATTTATAGTTATAAAAGTATTTTAGACCTTAGATACATTATATAATTTATCTCTCTGTTTATATTATATTATGTATAAGGGTCTTTATATGTCCTTTAATACAATTGTGTGTACTTTAAGCACTTTATTCAGGTTGGTAAGGGTTAACTAAGTTTGTTTTTAATTGATTGATGTCTCTTTAAATAAGAGGCCAGAATCACAGCGTTCAGGCAGCAGTTATCAAGCGTGGAGTACCACGTGAAACATGTCTGCAGCCTGTTTGCTGTGACCCTCACCTCATGCTGATGGAGTTTAGGCTTTGTTTTTATTGTGTGCCCCAAATAAAGCCCAAATAAAAGCCCAAATAAAGCCTCAATTTTTTTACTCTTACTGCGGTGGTGACCTGGTTTTCTTTCCATTTGGATATTTTCATTGCCCTTTGTTACTTTACACCTGTGAAGCCCGGAAGTACGTTTGGATTTCTCTGACTGCAGTGTGCGCCGTAAACGGAGGCGCGTCTAACTGGGCTCCAGGAGTACAGCCGGATAGTTCAACTGAGTGCCGACGCTGAAGAAAACGCAGTTTGCGAGCACGGACCCCCACAATTGGTAAGCGCTACCTTTCCTTAGTTGAGAGTTAGTGGATGCTCCAGTAGTTCATTGCTCAATCTTCTTCGCTGTTTCTACCTCTGGTTCTTCTTCCCAGAGTAATTTCAAAGATAAAGCTAGAGAAGTAATCTGTAATCCTGATTGCCCCAGCATGGATTTAGAATGTTGATCCTTGGTCTCTACGGTCAGACCTTCTGTCCCAAGGTCCATTTTTCCATCCAGATCTCAAATCTCTGTACTTGATGGCCTGAGCATTGAAAGCTTAGTCCTTAAACATAGGAGTTTCTCTGATTCTGTAATTGAAACCTTGATTCATTCTCGTAAGCCTGTAACTAGGAGAATCTATCACAAGGTCTGGAAGGCCTTTATTTCTTTGTGTATGGATCAAAGTTTTGTTCAGTCTTTGGTTCATATTAAACCTGTAATCAAGCCTATTTCTGTACCATAGAATCTTAACTTGATGTAAAGGGCTTTGTAGGCTCTTCCTTTTGAATCTATACATATATTGGATAAGCATAAGATCTTTGGAATTTGTTAGGGATTGGAATACGTTGATGCTACTAAGGACTTTAGACAAACTTCTAGTTTGTTCATTCTTTCTTTTTTTCTGGCCCTAGGAAACTTTTGACTCACAAGGCTTACTTGGAGTCAGGTCAGCCTACACCACAGCGGATTAGTGCTCATTCTACTAGGTCAGTTGCCACTTCTTGGGCTTTCAAGAATGAGGCTTTAGTTGATCATTTTTGCAAGGCAGCTACATGGTCTTCTTTGCATGCTTTTACAAAATTCTGCCATTTTGATGTTTTTGCTTCTTCTGAAGCAGCCTTTGGTAGAAAGGTTCTTCAGGCAGCTGTCTGTTTGATTTTTTTTTGCCTGTTTGATTTATTTTAAAGGGATTGTTGAGTCCAAATTAAACTTTCATGATTCAGATAGAGCATGCAATTTTAAGCAACTATCTAATTTACTGCTATTATTTATTTTTCTTCGTTCTCTTTGTATCTTTATTTGAAAAAGCAAGAATGTAAGCTTAGGAGCTGGCCCATTTTTGGTTCAGCACCTGGGTAGTGCTTGTTGATTGGTGGCTACATTTAGATGTTAAAGTTAGGGGATGTGAGGTGTTACCAAAAAAGTACCTTTTACATAGCTGTGTAAGGGGACTGTGTTTTAAACTGTTAATTTATGTATATGCTTATATAAATACAGTATATATTGATGTGTTAATATTTGTATATACACATATAAACACATAAATATATATGTATATATTCATATACATATATATTTATCCAGTCCACGGGTTCATCCATTGCTTGTGGGATATTCTCCTTCCCAACAGGAAGCTGCAAGAGGACACCCACAGCAGAGCTGTCTATATAGCTCCTCCCCTAACTGCCACCCCCAGTCATTCTCTTGCAGCTCTCGACAAGAAAGGAAGTATCAAGCGAGATGTGGTGAATTAGTGTAGTTTTTTACCTTCAATCAAAAGTTTGTTATTTTTAAACGGTACCGGCGTTGTACTGTTTTTACTCTCAGGCAGAAATTGGAAGAAGAATTCTGCCTGGAGGTTTGATGATCTTAGGGGGTTGGAAACTAAGGTTCATTGCTGTTCTCACACATAACTGAAGAGTATGGAAAGAAAACTTCAGTTGGGGGGACAGTCTGCAGTTTGCCTGCTTTGAGATATGTTCAGTATATTTTTTTCTAGAGAGATGATAAGGTCTAGAAAATGCTGACAGTGCCTGGTATATTTGAGGTAAGCCTGATACAGTGATTTAACAGCAACTGAGATCATGCTTGCTAAAAAGGGTAATATTCATGTTAATTCTCATATTGCTTAGTGTAAAAACGTTTGCATGTTTTATAGTAAAAACATTTTTTCTCTGAGGGTGATAAATCTTTATTTTGGGGCCTAGTTTTCCACATGGCTTATTAGATCACTCCTAAAAAAGGCCCTCTGACATTCAGTGCATGGTGGGAGGGGCCTATTTTTGTGCACTTTATGCGCAGTTGAAATTCAGACTGAGACATACAGCTTCCCTAAAGGAGTCCTCTGGCATCTAGGACCACTATAGAGGGTGTTTTTTCCTGCAAAAATCATGTTTAAGGGCAGGTAGGGCCACAGCAGAGCTGTGGCAGTGTGTTTGACTGTTGTTTAACGGTTTTTCCGTTTTTCTAATCCGTTTTGGGGCCTAAGGGGTTAATCATCCATTTGCAAGTGGGTGCAATGCTGCTTTAGTCTCTTATACACACTGTAAAAATGTCGTAGAGTTTACTACTTTTTATAACTGTTTTGCAGTTTATGAGGTAGTTTTTTTTCTCTTAAAGGCACAGTACCGTTTTTATTTAATTGCTTTTTCACATTTATTAAAGTGTTTTCCAAGCTTGCTGGTCTCATTACTAGTCTGTTAAACATGTCTGACATAGAGGAAACTCTTTTCATTATGTTTAGAAGCCATTGTGAAACCCCCTCTTAGAATGTGTGCCAAATGCACTGACCTTTCTATATAAAGGATTTATCACCAGAGGTTTCTCAGACTGACAAAAGGGAGGTTAAACCACCTAGCTCTCCCAATGTGTCAGAACCTATATCTCCCGCGCAAGTGACGCAAAGTACATCTGGCGCGTCCAATGCGTTTACCTTACAAGACATGGCGGCAGTTATGAATCATACCCTCACAGAGGTATTGTCCAAACTGCCAGGGTTACAAGGAAAGCGAGACAGCTCTGGGGCTAGAACAAATACAGAGCTTTCTGACGCTTTAGTAGCTATGTCTGATATGCCCGCACAATGTACAGAAGCCGAAGCAGGAGAGCTTCTATCTGTGGGTGACATTTCTGATTCAGGGAAGGCATTACTCCAGTCTGACTCTGAAATGACAGCATTTAAATTTAAGCTTGAACACCTCCGCTTGTTGCTCAAGGAAGTTTTAGCAACTCTGGATGACTGTGACACCATTGTAGTCCCAGAGAAATTGTGTAATGGACAAATACTTTGCAGTGCCTGTTTACACTGATGTTTTTCCAATACCTAAGAGGTTTTCAGAAATTGTTATGAAAGAATGGGATAGACCAGGTGTACAGTTCTCTCCCCCTCCTGCGTTTAAAAAAATGTTTCCCATAGATGCCGCTACACGGGACTCGTGGCAGACGGTCCCTAAGGTGGAGGGAGCAGTATCTACCCTAGCTAAGCGTACAACTATCCCCGTCGAGGACAGTTGTGCTTTCCTAGATCCAATGGATTAAAAATTAGAGGGTTTCCTTAAGAAAATCTTTATACAACAAGGTTTTATTCTCCAGCCTCTTGCATGCATTGCCCCAGTCACTGCTGCAGCGGCTTTCTGGTTCGAGTCTCTTGAAGAGGCTCTTCAGGTGGAGACCCCGTTGGATGATATCCTAGACAGGCTTAAAGCTCTTAAGTTAGCCAATTCATTTATTTCTGATGCCGTTTTTTCATTTAACTAAGCTAGCGGCTAAGAATTCAGGTTTTGCTATTCAGGCGCGTAGGGCGCTATGGCTTAAATCCTGGTCAGCTGACGTTACTTCAAAGTCTAAACTTCTCAACATCCCCTTCAAAGGGCAGACCCTATTCGGGCCTGGACTGAAGGAGATAATTTCTGATATTACTGGAGGGAAAGGCCACGCATTTCCCCAGGATAAGTCCAACAAATTAAGGACCAAACAGACTAATTTTCGTTCCTTAAGGAACTTCAAGAGTGGCGCAGCTTCAACTTCCTCTACTTCAAAACAAGAAGGAAATTTTGCCCAGTCCAAGCCAGTCTGGAGACCTAACCAGGCTTGGAACAAGGGGAAACAGGCCAAAAAGCCTGCTGCTGCCTCTAAGACAGCATGATGGAGTAGCCCCCGATCCGGGACCGGATCTAGTGGGCGGCAGACTCTCTTTGCCCAGGCTTGGGCAAGAGACGTCCAGGATCCCTGGGCTCTGGAGATTGTTTCCCAGGGATATCTTCTGGATTTCAAAGCCTCATCCCCAAAAGGGAGATTTCATCTTTCTCAATTATCTGCAAACCAGATAAAGAGAGAGGCATTCTTACGTTGTGTTCAAGACCTTCTGGTCATGGGAGTGATCCACCCAGTTCCAAGGGAGGAACAGGGGCAAGGATTCTATTCAAATCTATTTATAGTTCCCAAAAAAGAGGGAACTTTAAGACCAATCTTCGATCTCAAGATCCTAAACAAATTTCTCAGGGTCCCATCTTTCAAGATGGAGACTATTCGAACCATCCTACCTCTGATCCAGGAGGGTCAATATATGACTACCGTGGACTTAAAGGATGCTTATCTCCACATTCCGATACACAGAGATAATCGGTTTCTCAGGTTTGCCTTCCTAGACAGGCATTACCAGTTTGTGGCTCTTCCCTTTGGGTTAGCCACGGCACCAAGAATCTTTACAAATGTTCTAGGGTCCCTACTAGCGGTTCTAAGACCACGGGGCATAGCGATGGCCCCTTACTTAGATTCAGGCATCGAATTTTCAAATAGCCAAGTCCCATACGGACATTGTTCTGGCCTTTCTGAGGCCTCACGGGTGGAAGGTGAACGAAGAAAAAAGTTCTCTCTCCCCTCTCACAAGAGTTTCCTTCCTAGGAACTCTGATAGATTCAGTAGAAATGAAGATTTATCTGACAGAGGTCAGGTTGTCAAAGCTTCTAACTTCCTGCCGTGCTCTTTATTCCACTTTTCAGCCGTCAGTGGCTCAGTGTATGGAAGTAATCGGCTTAATGGTAGCGGCAATGGACATAGTTCCGTTTGCCCGCCTACATCTCAGACCACTGCAACTTTGCATGCTCAATCAGTGGAATGGGGATTACACAGATTTGTCCCCTCTGCTAAATCTGGATCAAGAGACCAGAGATTCTCTTCTCTGGTGGCTATCTCGGGTCCTATGAGCTTCCGCAGGCCAGAATGGACTATAGTGACGACAGATGCCAGCCTTCTGGGCTGGGGCGCAGTCTGGAACTCCCTGAAGACTCAGGGTTCGTGGACTCAGGAGGAAGCCCTCCTTCCCATAAACATTCTGGAACTAAGAGCGATATTCAATGCTCTTCAGGCTTGGCCTCAGCTAGCTGCGATCAGGTTCATCAGATTTCAGTCGGACAACATCACGACTGTAGCCTATATCAACCATCAGGGTGGTACAAGGAGCCCCCTGGCGATGTTGGAGGTTTTAAAGATAATTCTATGGGCAGAGGTTCTCTCTTGCCATCTCTCAGCTATCCATATCCCAGGAGTAGAGAACTGGGAGGCAGATTTTTTAAGTCGGCAGACTTTTCATCCGGGGGAGTGGGAGCTCCATCTGGAGGTATTTGCCCAGCTGATTCAACTATGGGGCAAACCAGAACTGGATTTCATGGCGTCTCGTCAGAACGCCAAGCTTCCTTGTTACGAGTCCAGGTCCAGGGATCCCAAGGATAGATGCTCTAGCAGCGCCCTGGTCCTTCAGCCTGGCTTATGTGTTTCCACCGTTTCCTCTGCTCCCTCGTCTGATTGCCAAGATCAAGCAGGAGAGAGCTTTGGTGATTTTGATAGCTCCTGCATGGCCACGCAGGACTTGGTATGCAGATCTGGTGGACTTGTCATCCTTTCCACCATGGACTCTGCCGCTGAGACAGGACCTTCTACTTCAAGGTCCTTTCAAACATCCAAATCTAATTTCTCTGCTTCTGACTGCTTGGAGATTGAACGCTTGATTCTATCAAAGCGTGGTTTTTCCGAGTCGGTTATTGACACCTTAATTCAGGCTCGAAAGCCTGTCACCAGGAAAATCTATCATAAAATATGGTGTAAATATCTTCATTGGTGTGAATCCAAGGGTTACTCATGGAGTAAAGTCAGGATTCCGAAAATATTATCTTTTCTCCAGGAGGGATTGGAGAAAGGATTGTCTGCTAGTTCCTTAAAGGGACAGATTTCTGCTCTGTCTATTCTTTTGCACAAACGTCTGGCTGAGGTTCCAGACGTTCAGGCGTTTTATCAGGCTTTAGTTAGAATTAAGCCTGTGTTTAAACCTGTTGCTCCGCCATGGAGTTTAAATTTTAGTTCTTAAGGTTCTTCAAGGGGTTCCGTTTGAACCTCTGCATTCCATAGAAATTAAACTTTTATCTTGGAAAGTTCTGTTTCTAGTAGCTATCTCCTCGGCTCGAAGAGTTTCGGAGTTATCTGCTTTACAGTGTGATTCCCCTTATCTGATTTTCCATGCAGATAAGGTAGTTTTGCGTACCAAACCTGGGTTTCTTCCTAAGGTAGTATCTAATAAGAACATCAATCAGGAGATTGTTGTTCCTTCATTATGTCCTAATCCTTCCTCAAAGAAGGAACGTCTTTTACACAATCTTGATGTGGTTCGTGCTTTAAAATTTTATTTACAAGCTACGAAGGATTTTCGGCAAACATCTGCTTTGTTTGTTGTCTACTCTGGACAGAGGAGAGGCCAAAAGGCTTCGGCAACTTCTCTATCTTTTTGGCTAAGAAGTATAATACGCTTAGCTTATGAGACTGCTGGCCAGCAGCCTCCTGAAAGAATTACAGCTCATTCCACTAGAGCGGTAGCTTCCACATGGGCTTTTAAGAATGAGGCCTCTGTTGAACAGATTTGTAAGGCGGTGACTTGGTCTTCGCTTCATCCTTTTCCAAATTCTACAAATTCGATACTTTTGCTTCTTCGGAGGCTATTTTTGGGAGAAAGGTCTTACAGGCAGTGGTGCCTTCCGTTTAAGGGCCTGCCTTTTCCCTCCCTTCATCCGTGTCCTAAAGCTTTGGTATTGGTACCCCACAAGTAATGGATGAACCCGTGGACTGGATACACCTTTACAAGAGAAAACAAAATTTATGCTTACCTGATAAATTTATTTCTCTTGTGGTGTATCCAGTCCACGGCCCGGCCTGTCATTTTTAGGCAAGTGTTTTTTATTTTAAACTACAGTCACCACTGCACCCTAAAGTTTCTCCTTTTTTCTTGCTTGTCTTCGGTCGAATGACTGGGGGTGGCAGTTAGGGGAGGAGCTATATAGACAGCTCTGCTGTGGGTGTCCTGTTGCAGCTTCCTGTTGGGAAGGAGAATATCCCACAAGTAATGGATGAACCCGTGGACTGGATACACCACAAGAGAAATAAATTTATCAGGTAAGCATAAATTTTGTTTTAAATTTGCTGCATGACTATGGGGCCCATTTATCAAGCTCCGTACGGAGCTTGTGGGCCTGTGTTTCTGGCTAGTCTTCAGACTTTTGTTTTAAATTTGCTGCATGACTATAGGGCCCATTTATCAAGCTCCGTACGGAGCTTGTGGGCCTGTGTTTCTGGCGAGTCTTCAGACATGAACTAGCTGAAGCGTAAATAAAAGAAAACAGGCTGTTTGTGGAATTACAATAGGGTATTCTTTATCATACAGTATTGCATTCTTTTGTATTGAAGTAAAGAAAAAAATATGTACATAATAATTAAAATGCTTTTGTAAATACCTATTGGGTTTTATTGATTTGTATAAAATGTCTTGGTGCTCTGCATTCTTTCCCCAAAGCTAGATATTTATTATACAAGTTAGTTTTATTTGCTCCTGTAATTTTTATTGATGCAAATTATTTGTTTATTGATGATCTTGAATATAAATATTTTTTTTATTTTTGTTTTTGTTTTTTTATAGGCGCAAAAGCAGCTCAATTTTACACACTTCGCACTGCAAAAGCATTGGCTATGACTGCGTTAGATGTTGTTTTCCGACAAGACTTACTTGATAATATCCATGAAGATTTCAAAAGGGTGAAACTACATGAAGAACAGCATTTTAGTGGAACAGAGACAACCAGGGAATCCAGTGGAGGGGCAGGATCTGCATCCAGCTGAACAAATTTGTCTGAATTGTTTATATGATACAGCAAAAATTTCCCAGCATTGTGGGACAACTTGTAAAAAGGGACTTTTTTTTTCAAGAAAAATAACTTTATTTAAAATACATATTTAAAAATATGTATTTCATATTTCACAAAAAAAATAACTTTGCTTTGAAAATGTGTGCTGTTGAACGTAATGTAAATAATTTAATGTGATAAAACAATACATTCTATTATTCTGTTAACTTCTCATGTTTGATGAATAGTCCAAATATATGCACCACTCCAAGAACTGACTGTAAGGAAGTGACAGTAGTCTGATGCATTTCTTCACAGATAGAGGTACTAATACCTCATTCCGATGAAGGGAGTTCACACTTTCCTGTGAACCTAAATAGAGCTAGTGGTTATCAGGTGACAGTTACTGGGTATATTCATGCCACCGCTTAATGTTTATTATTATACGGATACCTTTTGAGTATGATAAGCCGCAATACTACTGCAAGAATAAAACAAAACTTTTACAAGCTCCCATGCTACTTTCTTTGATTTCTAAGCCCTCCATATTCTGCTACACTTGCATGTTTGGTTTTCTAACATAAGGGTCTTTTCCTGTCTTGTTGACCTTGTTTATCACCTCGCAGTACACATTTTCTGACTTCAGAGTCTTGTTGATCTTGTTTATCAGCTTGCAGTACACTTTTTGTGACTTCAGAGTCTTTTTGATCTTGTTTATCAGCTTACAGTACTCCTTTTGTGACTTCAGAGTGTTCACAATGTAAGCAATAACACCAAGATTGAATATCGAAAAAGTTACCCATAAGATGCATGGACAGCACTGACTTCAGTGATCACAATTAACTCGACCACAAGTTATCAACTAAATATAGACAACAAAATTGATAGATTTGAATTGTACTTGCTTAAGGGCAAAAGTATGATTTGGAATAATTTGATTATGTTGAAATCCAGATAGTTGTGGGCACATTCATATTTTTTATTTTTTTATTTGTCTTTTATTGAGGTTTTTATTAACACAGTAGAAAATAAGATACAGACATGTACTTAATTAGGTCATACTGAAGAGAGAGTAAACAAAAGATAGTGTCATCAGCATATTACAATTACATTAAATCGTGTACATGAGGAAAAGTGTGATGGACATTTATATATGAAACCTCCATTTTTTAATATATACTCTCCATAATACACAAGAGGTCACTTTTGTACCTCAGACAATCAGGTATAACAAAAAGAGGAGAGTTTAAGTATTATAAAGCAATGATATAGGCATATGTTGAAGCGTATAGTAGGATGGGTACACATTTGGCCCCTAGTATGTAAATAGGAGAGTTAGATGATGTTTAATATACAGCGAGTAAACACCGCTTGTAGCTTAATATAAACATTAAAAAACGTAATAACTGGTAACGCACTCTATAAGATATATAGCCGAAAGGCGCTAAACTGGAACAACCTCGTTCAAGGGAAGGACATCGGTGTCGTGTGGATCTAAATGAGTAGGGGAAGCTGAGACCACAAGATCCAGGGCGATATGTGAATTATTAGGACCATAGATTACAAGTGTTCGTGACTAAAACATGTTATCTTTAGTTGCTACTGAAGGTTGGAATACTTCATAAGAGATAAGTGTAACGTCTAGATATGGGCTCTGTTACAGTATATAACCCATGCAATAGAAAGTTAGGACATGGCGTAACTCCGCTGTCTCGGACGCTGACAGGAAGGCACAACCCTCTATGTATGATCTACGTAAGTAAAGTGAAGGAACCCAAAATCTAAACTGTGATTTCTCTGTACAAATACTTAGCAAATAGATAGAAATGAAGGACTTGTGTGGCACAATAAAAACAGTACATATATGATTTCATATCTACTAGACCCACTAAACAAACTGATAAAAATGTCAACGAATGTCAATATAGCATTTGCAGATATGGAAAATTGTCAGAGTAACACTCTAAAATCAGCGCATTATAACATACATAACAACCATAGTTCATTCCCCTTGGTCCAAGGTTCTGAGGGATTAATTAAACAGATAAACAAATAAGGGGGATACCTCAGCTCCAAAACCAGGAGAACACTCTAACTTGTATGTGATACCTGTGTAAGTGCTAACCTATGCCTGATATCAGCAATTGAGGCCCATTAGAGGCCGAGTCCGCATGGAGGATGATGGTTTTTTTGTGAACGTTAGGACCTGAGCGATTTGATGAGTCTTTTGCCGGTCGACATCTTACAGTCTGTAGTACTGCCTGCTGCATTATCCACTACATTCAGGGCTCTATTATTAACAACTGCGGCATCCGAGGTGAGTGAATCCGGTCTCGATCCACACCGCTCCCAGAGTATGTTACAGATGTCTGCTCTTGCAGCTGTAGTAGTATGTGAGTGAAAGTCTCTTTGAGTAGACAAGATAGCTCCTGAAAGTGATTGTCTAGTACCTGGTGCAGATGTGCTTCCCATCCATCTATAGAAAGCATGGTTGGACCTAGAAATCTAACAATGTCGTCTTCTTCTCTCAGACACTTATATATGCAGCAGTTCAGTAAGTTGTGGGTTAGTGAGATTAAGTGTAGCCTTAGTTTGAATGCAGCTACATTACCCGGTAACCCGAGGGGGGAGGGGGGTATCAAAAGTTTTGTGGCTGAACTCCTTTACAGGCCTCAGGTGTTATGGTCGAAAGTCCGTCATAAATCTGTAATCCATATATCAGTAGAATCCTTAGGTTATGGAGACTTCCAAGCTGCTTCTTTTATATATGTATGTTCTGTAGATTTCGAGATAGCCATTAGATTAATAAGACATTTTCAATAGTTTCAAAATATGTGTCTTGTCATGTCTGTGTCTTGCCAACCCCCCCCCCCCCCCCCCCGGCACATTCTTTTTATTGAAAATAATTTCCTGCAGTTTTGTTCATTATATTAGGTTAAAAACTTACCAAATCGAAAAATTAGGTAATAACGGGAATGATCAACCTAGGTTTTATTTGACATAGAAAACCTGTGATAATTTTTAGATTGAAAGAGAACCCATTATTTGCTCTCCTCACAGTTGCTACAGATCATCTCCCTTTTACACACCAAGGTATATATTTAATTATTTCAAACCTTCAGTATAGCTTATTAAGCTATTTTTTCTTTTTTCATTTTTTTTTTTACAAATTCAGACAAAGGGGTCAATTTATTAAAGTCTGGTGGACATGATACACTCTAGCATATCATGTCCGCCAGACATCGATGAATGCGGAGGTGGCGTATGAGTTAAGGAGCAGCGGTCTATAGACAGCTGCTTCTTAACTCCTGTTTCTGGCTAACCTAAAGGCTTACGTGGAAACAGGCCCAATTCAGCCAATAATAAATTGTCCTTAAAGTCTATGCAACTTTTTGAAGTTATATTATTTGAGAAGACTTTCTAAAGGCTTAGAATATGTGCCACGTTTCTGACTTCCCTCTTTTGTATCATTAATTCTTCTTTAAATTGTATCTTTGAGACACTCTCTGAGCTTGTTATTCACTTGTGTCACAGTGCATCTATTACTGATCATGCTCACTGGCAGGGCAATCTGTTGTTTAGCTTTCTTCATTTAAAGTGATAGTTAAGGGGAGGACTGCATGTTAAAGAATTTCATGCTTAAATATAATAAATGTGAAAGCAGAAGCAAAAAAAGGCCTTATTTCTTATTTATTTTACATCAGATTTCCTATTTTCATACAAGCAGCTGGCCGCCCCCTTCTACACTGGCTTTCTTTCCCTTATAATAACACTGAGGGCAGTACAGCCAATAGGAAGCTGTGCCGTACATCCTTTTAAAAAGGTTTTAGATGTGTGCTCCAGGATACTGCTAGAGAGGCAAAGGACTTACATATCAAAGGTTTACATGCATATTTGACATTGCATTCTGTATTCATGCCAAATACAATTTTACTGTTTTGTTAAAAAGGGACTTTTTTGCTTCTGCTTTCTAATCTAATGTATTATATGTAAGCATGACATTCTTTAACATTCAGCCCTGCACTTCACATAACTTTTACTATCACTTTAAATATTGAGTCCATGTAAATAATGTATTCATATGTAACTATCTGTAAAATGTTGCCACTTTATAAACAATAAATAATAATAGTTATATAACCTAATTGAAATCCCTTTCATTCAGGCGGGGAGAGTCCACAATCCATTACTCCTGGCAATTACTCTTCCCTGCCACTAGAAGGAGGAAAAGATTTACAAACCCCAAGAACTCTATAAATCCCTTTCCTTCTCACTGGTTAACTAGCCTTGTCTTTGCCTCCGCTGGAGGAAGGGGAATAATGAAGATGTGCATGTTATTCTTCAGTGAGAAGGGTTCTCAGACTGCGTGGGCGCCCATTTGGAGTATGGTTAGTGACATTTTTCATCTTTTGGGAATTAGTCACTAGCCTTTCGCAGGTAAAGTCCTAGGGGCCTATTTACTAATGTGCGAGCGGACATGATTCGATATTGCAGATCATGTCTGCCGCACATTGATAAATGCCAACAGCATACGCTGTCGGCATTTATCATTGCACCAGCAGTTCTTGGACACTAGCAGGGGGTGTCAATCAACCCAATCGTATTTGATTGGGTTGATTTCCCGCAATGTCTGTCCGCCTCCTCAGAGCAGGCGGACAGGTTATGGAGCAGCAGTCTTTAGACTGCTGCTTCATAACCGGTGTTTCTGGCAAGCCCAACACGGGCATCAAGCTCCATATGGAGCTTGATAAATGGGCCCCTTATTCCAGATCCTCTGCCGATATGTTTCCGCACTGGTTTGGCTTTCTGCTAGTTTATTCCTGTTGATGAGTGCCTATAGCTAAGTACTGTTTCTCTTGCAAGGTGTATCCAGTCCACGGATTCATCCTTACTTGTGGGATATTCTCATTCCCTACAGGAAGTGGCAAAGAGAGCACACAGCAGAGCTGTCCATATAGCTCCCCCTCTGGCTCCGCCCCCCCAGTCATTCTCTTTGCCGCTCTAACAAGTAGCATCTCCACGGGAGGGTAAAGTGAATGTGGTGTTAGATTTGTAGTTTTTATATCTTCAATCAAAAGTTTGTTATTTTTAAATAGTGCCGGTTTGTACTATTTACTCTCTGGCAGAAAGTGATGAAGAATTCTGCTGAGAGGAAAATGATTTTAGCATGTTGTAACTAAAATCCACTGCTGTTCCCACACAGGACTGAGGAGTACCAGAAAACTTCAGTTGGGGGGAACAGTTTGCAGGCTTAACTGCTATAAGGTATGTTCAGTCATCTTTTTCTAGTCAAGACTTAGTAATGCTAGAAGAATGACAAGAATCCCCATGTGGGGAAGGTAAGCCATATTCTGAGACTCAGTATGGAAGGAAGGCTTAATTAACAGGGCTCAAAGACTGGTGGACACTGTTAAAGGGCAATCGATTATTTTATAGTGAAAATATAATCATTATACAAGTTTGTATTACTTTTGGAGTGTTTTATGGGGTTTTGTTCCACATGGCATATTTTTGGACACCTATTTAGGGTTTTGAAGGCCCCACAACTCTGGAGTGGAGAGGGAGGGGGCCTAAATTTCGCGCCTCAGTTGCGCAGTTGATATTGCAGACAGTTTCATGCAGGTTCACGTGGAGGGTCCAAAGACTACTTGAGGACTTCATAGAGGCTTATTTTCCATCAAACTAATCCCCAGGGGCAGGTAGGGCCACAGCAGATTGCTGTGGCATGGTGCTGTAGTTTGCTAACCGGTTGTCAGCTTTAGGTTGCTCCGGTTTGGGCAAAGCATTAAGATCGTGTGGTAAAAATTTCAGAAAGATTGGATCATTTTTTAAGATTTAGTAAAAAAGTGTGCGCTTTTTATTATGTAAAGGGACAGTACCGTTTTTTCTCAAATTGTATATTTCAGTATTTGAGTGCTGTCTAAGTCTGTTTAACATGTCTGAGCCTACAGATAGACGTTGCTCTATGTGTTTAGTAGCCATGGTGGAACCCCCTTTACATTTGTGTTTTAAGTGTGCTAATGTATCTATGCATTTTAAAGATCATGTTGTGTCACTTAAAAATGTAGCCCAAGATGATTCTTTGACAGAAGGTAACGAGGATAGCCCACCTTCCTCTCCCCAGGTGTCAACAGCAGTTACGCCCGCGCAAGCGATGCCTAGTACCTCTAGCGCATTGGCCCCTAATTACATTACAACAATTAGCAGCAGTCATGGATAATTCCCTTGCGGCATTTCTATCCAAACTGCCAGTTTTTCCTAAAAAACGTGATAGCTCGGGTTTAAGAACAGAGTATGAGCAATCAGAAGCTTTGGAGGGTTTATCTGTTGTACCCTCACAACACTCTGAAGTGGCGGTGAGGGATGTGCTGTCTGAGGGAGAAATTTCTGACACAGGAAAGGTTTCTCAGCGGGCAGAATCAGATTCCTTAGCGTTTAAATTTAAGCTGGAACACTTCCGCATGCTGCTTAAGGAGGTATTAGCCACGCTGGATGATTGCGACCCCATGGTGGTCCCAGAGAAATAAAATGGACAACTATCTAGAAGTCCCTGTATACACTGATGCGTTTCCGATCCCGAAGAGGTTGGCGGATATTGTGACTAGGGAGTGGGAGAGACCAGGTGTACCTTTTGTTCCCCCCCCCCTATCTTTAAGAAAATGTTCCCCATAACTGATCCCAGGCGGAACGCGTGGCAGACGGTCCTTAAGGTAGAGGGGGCAGTTTCAACACTTGCCAAGCGCACAACCATACCAATTGAAGACAGTTGTGCTTTCAAAGATCCTATGGATAAAAAATTAGAAGGTTTACTAAAGAAAATATTTGTTCAACAAGGTTTCCTTCTCCAACCTATTGCCTGCATTATTCCTGTAACTACTGCAGCGGCTTTTTGGTTTGAGGCACTGGAGGAGTCGCTCCAGAGGGAGACTTCTTATGACGAAGTCATGGATAGAATTAATGCTCTAAAACTGGCTAATTCTTTTATCACAGATGCCGCTTTGCAATTAGCTAAGTTAGCGGAGAAAAATTCTGGTTTTGCCATCATGGCACGCAGAGCGCTTTGGCTCAAATCATGGTCGGCCGACGTGTCGTCCAAAACAAAATTACTAAATATTCCTTTCAAGGGAAAGACCCTTTTCGGTCCAGAGTTGAAAGAGATTATTTCGGATATCACTGGGGGAAAGGGCCATGCCCTCCCACAAGATAGACCTTTTAAGGCCAAAAACAAGGCTAATTTTCGCTCCTTTCGCAACTTCAGGAGCGGTCCTGCTTTAACCTCTGCAACCGCAAAGCAAGAGGGTAACGCTTCACAGCCCAAAGCAACCTGGAAACCTTTGCAGGGCTGGAACAAAGGTAAGCAGGCCAAAAAGGCTGCGGCTGCTACTAAGACGGCATGAAGGGGTAGCCCCCCGATCCGGGACCGGATCTAGTAGGGGGCAGACTCTCTCTTTGCTCAGACTTGGGCAAGAGATGTTCCAGATCCCTGGGCAGTAGAGATCGTTGCTCAGGGATATCTTCTAGAATTCAAGGACTCCCCTCCAAGGGGAAGGTTCCACATTTCTCGTCTGCTACAGACCAGACAAAGAAAGAGGCATTCTTACACTGTGTAGAGGATCTACTCAAAATGGGAGTGATATATCCAGTTCCACTTACAGAACAAGGACTGGGATTTTATTCAAACCTGTTTGGGGTTCCCAAAAAGGAAGGAACTTTCAGACCAATCCTGGATCTAAAAATTCTAAACAAATTCCTCAGAGTTCCATCATTCAAAATGGAGACCATTCGGACAATCATTACCGATGATCCAGGAAGGTCAATATATGACTACCGTGGATCTAAAGGATGCGTACCTTCATATTCCTATCCACAAAGATCACCATCAGTTCCTAAGATTCGCCTTTCTGGACAAGCTTTACTAGTTCGTGGCCCTTCCCTTCGGGTTGGCCACCACTCCCAGAATTTTCACAAAGGTGCTAGGGTCCCTTCTAGCGGTACTAAGACCGCAGGGCATTGCAGTAGCACCTTATCTAGACGACATCTTAATACAGGCGTCGTCTTTTCACAGAGCCACGGCTCATATGGAGATTGTTCTGGCCTTTCTAAGGTCTCACGGGTGGAAGGTGAACGTCGAAAAAAGTTCTCTGTCCCCGCTCACAAGGGTTCCCTTCCTGGGAACACTAACAGACTTGCCGAGTTCTTCATTCCATTCCTCGGCCTTCTGTGGCTCAGTGCATGGAGGTAATCGGATTAATGGTTGTGGCAATGGACGTAGTCCCTTTTGCCCGAATACATCTCAGACCACTGCAACTGTGCATGCTCAAACAGTGGAATGGGGATTATGCAGATTTGTCTCCTCAAATACAACTGGACCAGAAAACCAGAGATTCTCTTCTCTGGTGGTTGTCTCAGGATCACCTGTCTCAGGGAATGTGCTTCCGCAGACCGGAGTGGATCATTGTAACGACCGACGCCAGTCTGTTAGGCTAGGGCGCGGTCTGGGACTCCCTGAAAGCTCAGGGCCTATGGTCTCGGGAAGAGTCTCTTCTCCCGATAAACATTTTGGAACTGAGAGCGATATTCAACACGCTCCAGGCATGGCCTCAACTAGCGGCGGCCAAATTCATCAGATTTCAGTCGGACAACATCACGACTGTAGCGTACATCAATCATCAGGGAGGAACAAAGAGTTCCCTAGCGATGAAGGAAGTAACCAGATGATCACTCCTGCCATCTATCTGCAATTCATATCCCAGGAGTAGACAACTGGGAGGCGGATTTTCTAAGTCGTCAGACTTTTCACCCGGGGGAGTGGGAACTCCACCCAGAGGTTTTTGCTCAGCTGACCCAGCTATGGGGCATTCCAGAGTTGGATCTGATGGCATCCCGTCAGAACACCAAACTTCCTCTTTACGGATCCAGGTCCAGGGACCCCAAGGCGGCATTGATAGATGCTCTAGTAGCGCCTTGGTCCTTCAATCTGGCTTATGTCTTTCCACTGTTTCCCCTTCTCCCTCGGCTGGTAGCCAGAATCAAACAGGAGAAGGCTTCGGTAATTCTGACTTGGTATGCAGACCTAGTGGACATGTCCTCTGTTCCACCATGGACACTGCCATCGAGGCAGGATCTTCTAATACAGGGTCCATTCAAGCATCCAAATCTAGTTTCTCTACAACTGACTGCCTGGAGATTGAACGCTTAATTCTATCTAAGCGTGGGTTCTCTGAATCAGTTATAGATACTCTGATCCAGGCTAGAAAGCCTGTCACCAGAAAAATTTACCATAAGATATGGCGGAAATATCTTTGTTGGTGTGAATCCAAGGGTTACTCGTGGAGTAAGATTAGGATTCCAAGGATATTGTCTTTTCTCCAAGAAGGATTGGAGAAAGGGTTGTCAGCTAGTTCCTTAAAGGGACAGATATCTGCTCTGTCTATCCTGTTACACAAGCGTCTGGCAGAAGTACCAGACGTTCAAGCGTTTGCACAGGCTTTAGTCAGAATCAAGCCTGTCTATAAACTTGTGGCTCCTCCATGGAGTCTAAATTTAGTTATTTCAGTTCTTCAAGGGGTTCCATTTGAACCTTTACATTCCATAGATATTAAGTTATTATCTTGGAAAGTTTTGTTTTTGGTAGCTATATCTTCTGCTCGAAGAGTTTCAGAATTGTATGCTTTGCAGTGTAATTCACCCTATCTGGTGTTCCATGCAGATAAGGTAGTTTTGCGTACAAAACCTGGTTTTCTTCCTAAAGTGGTTTCTAATAAGAATATTAACCAGGAAATCATTGTTCCTTCTCTGTGTCCTAATCCAGCTTCTAAGAAGGAACGATTATTACACAATCTTGATGTGGTTCGTGCTTTTAAATTCTATTTACAAGCAACTAAAGATTTCAGACAAACATCATCCTTGTTTGTTGTCTATTCTGGTAAGAGGAGAGGTCAAAAAGCGACTGCTACCTCTCTTTCCTTCTGGCTGAAAAGCATTATCCGATTGGCTTATGAGACTGCTGGACAGCAGCCTCCTGAACGAATTACCGCTTATTCTACCAGAGCTGTGGCTTCCACATGGGCTTTCAAGAATGAGGCTTCTGTTGAACAGATTTGTAAGGCATCGACTTGGTCTTCACTGCATACTTTTGCCAAATTTTACAAATTCGATACTTTTGCTTCTTCGGAGGCTATTTTTGGGAGAAAGGTTTTACAAGCAGTGGTGCCTTCCGTTTAGGTGACCTGTCTTGTTCCCTCCCTTCATCCGTGTCCTAAAGCTTTGGTATTGGTATCCCACAAGTAAGGATGAATCCGTGGACTGGATACACCTTGCAAGAAAAAACAGAATTTATGCTTACTTGATAAATTACTTTCTCTTTCGGTGTATCCAGTCCACGGCCCACCCTGGCAATTAAGTCAGGTTGAAATTTCTTGTTTAAACTACAGTCACCACTGCACCCTATGGTTTCTCCTTTTTCTCCTAACCGTCGGTCGAATGACTGGGGGTGCGGAGCCAGAGGGGGAGCTATATGGACAGCTCTGCTGTGTGCTCTCTTTGCCACTTCCTGTAGGGAATGAGAATATCCAACAAGTAAGGATGAATCCGTGGACTGGATACACCGCAAGAGAAAGTAATTTATCAAGTAAGCATAAATTCTGTTTTTTTTTAATCAATTTGGGACTGTATTGGCCAGATGGGTTATTTAGAGAGAGGAATAGAGTGCACACGCACCCTTAGGACAGATTTATTTTTTTAAGTGATTCCTCTTTTAAAAAAAAAAAAATAGTATATTTTTTTAGCGAGCATCTTTTTTTTGTGCACACATTTTTTTCCTTGTATTTGTGCTTGTCATGTACACACATCAGGATAGCGCATGGAGGTTTCCCAGGAGTGCGTGCGCCGTTTTTTCATGCGTTGGTCAGTTTTGACACGTATTACATAGGTGCACTATTTGCAGGTCGGACCTAGTGTCACTTTCTCCCAGTGCGTTATCCTGCATGTAAAGTTAAGCATGCTTTGGCCTTTTAAGTTATTTTAAGAGCTACGTTTGGAGGGGATAAATATTCTCGCTTTCTTCAAGAGATCTTTTTTGGGGGGGATATAACTGCATGTTTTATTTTATGTGCTCATTATTTTTTTGAGTTTTCTGCTGTTATGGAGCCTTCTGATTCTGTCCCTAAACCTACTTTAGATGCTGAACCATCTGAACATTCTCCTACCAGTATTACATATATTGATTGTAAACAGGCTGAGGTATTATCTCCAGCACATTTATGTAACATATGTTTAAATGTTTTAAAGGACCACTAAATAAAGTAGAATTGCATAATTAGCAAGGGCATAATTAAAAGACAATGCAATAACACTTAATATGAATTTCAAATAAGCAGTAGATTTTGTTTCATAAAAACTCTTCCCCTCCATAAGCCCCTGTATCATGTGAAAGCCATCAGCCAATCACAGATTAGTATATGTATACTTGTGCACATGCTCAGTAGAAGCTGGTGCCTTTAGAAAGTGTGTATAAAATAATGTGTAAAATTTGATAATAGAAGTAAATTGGAAAGTCTCTTAAAACAGCATGCTCTATCTTAATCATAAAAGTTTAATTTTGACTTTAGTTTCCCTTTAATGCATTCAGACTATTCTAATGCTGCTCTTGCGTCTAAAAGTTTTACTGCTCCTATTTGTTCTTAGCATTTGAGTTCTTCAGATTTTGCTCCTGGAGTCAATTCTCGTTCTGCTCCTTCGGCTAGCTCTGAGCTTAAAGGGACACTAAACACAATTTTTTTCTATCATGATTCAGGTGAAGAATACAATTTTAAACAACATTCCAATTTACTTCTATTATTTAATTTGCTTAATTCTTTCGATATCCTTTGTTGAAGAAATAGCAATGCACACAGGTGAGCCAATCACATGAGACATGTATGTGCAGTTACCAATCAGCAGCTACTGAGCCTATCTAGATATGCTTTTTAGCAAAGGATATCCCGAGAAAGAAACAAATGAGATAATAGAAGTAAATTAGAAAGTTGTTTAAAATTGCATGTTCTTGCTATATTATGAAAGAAAAAATTTGGGTTTCATGGCCCTTTAATGAAGCTGCTGAGTCCTCAGAAGGAGAGGTTTTCTCAGATAATCAGGGGTCTTCCTCATGAATCAGTCATCTGCTTTTTTTATTTCAAGTTGAACATATTCGTTCACTTTTAAAGGAGATTTTTGCTTACTTTAGAGGTTAGAAATCCTAAGGTAGCTGAAGATAAGTCTGTAAATCATTTAAACTTATTTTATAAATCTTTGGTTAAGCCTCTTGAGATGTTCCCTATACTTGATGCGGTCTCTGAGATAGTCGCTAGGTATTGGGCTAAGCCAGGTAATCCCTTTAATCCTTCTAATATTGAACTTTGGGAAACTATTCCTCAGGTTGATGGGGCTATATCAGCCTTGGCTAATCATACTACTATTCCTTTGGAAGATAGTAGAGGGTTTTTCAGCAAGCAGGTTATACTTTTAGTCCAGAAGTTTCTATTGCTAGTGTGGCTGTTGCTTCTTCCATTTGGTTAAAGTGATGGTAAATCCTAGCATTTCTGAAATGCTAATATTTACCATTGTAACAAATAAAGGGGACTTTCAGTCATAAAGTATAAAATACTTCATGCTAAAAGCTCCTCTATTTGTTTACATCGTTTACCGCACTGAGCTGCTAAGGCAGCACACAGCAGAACGCTATTTGGCTAAGAGGTGACGTTTCCACCCCTTAGCCAATAGCTGTGCGAGAAATCCATTGAAAGTCGGCGCCAAGACAGATTTCCCGCATGCTATTAGCTAAGAGGTGGAAACGTCACCTCTCAGCCAAATAGCGTTCTGCCATGGGCTGTTTTAGCAGCTCAGTACGGTAAACGCTGCAAACAAATAAAGGAGCTTTCTGCATGAAGTATTTTATACTTAATGACTGAAAGTCCCCTATATGTGTTCCAATGGTAAATTTCAGAAACACTAAGATTAACCATAACTTTAAATAGTTGTTTTTAACAGTTTTCTGATGATTCTGCTAGTGAAGATTTTTTGAAGATTAATTCTAAGAGTATGTCTTTGGCAGTATTTTCTAGAAGGGCTTTATGGATAAAGTATTGGTATGCTGATATGGTTTCTAAACCCAGGCTTTTACCTCTCTCTTTTAAGGGAAAGATGTTGTTTGGCTCTGGTTTGTATTCTACTATCTCTACTGTTACTAGAGGTAAGGGAGCCTTTCTTCCTCAGGACAACAAGTCCAAAGGTAAATCAAAAGCTTCTAATTGTTTTTGTTCCTTTTGTTAGAACAGGGATCAGAAATCTGATTCCTCCTCTCAGAAACAAAGTTTTTCTGGCTCTGTCTGGAAGCCTAGTGCAAACTAGAACAAGTTTAAGCAGTCAACAAAATCTACTCCCTCATCCAAGTCTGCATGAAGGTGTGGCCCCGATCCAGAAAGTTGCACCTTTTTCAGGAGGCTTGCTTTCAGTCTGTTCAGAATCCCTGTGTTCTAAATATAGTCTCTCAGGGCTACCGGATAGGTTTCAGAACAAGGCCTCCCAGAGGAAGGTTTATTCTCTCCAATGTTCCAAAGAATCCAGTGGCGGCCCCGGTGTAAGGTCCCTTTAAGCAATTCCCACCTTTTCTACACCATCTCTATAAAACATCACTTCCTCTGCACACCTTTGCTTGATTATTTTCTTCCAGCTACAGATTGGATCACCTTCCTCTCTCATGACCGTCAAGCTTGCTGAATGTTTTCAGCCTCAGTTAGCTATTGCTAAATCCACCTGTGACAATCTACCTGTTTTTTTTTCAAACAGCAGCTTAACATAACCACTTCAGCCTCAGTACTAGCTGTCAGTGTATTTGCTCAGTGAAATACTAACATCAGACATTCCTCCCTTCCACCGAACCTCGAGCTGACATCCGCTCTCTCTGCTGATCCTTGCAAGTAGTTCCGTCACGCCTGACTCCACGCTGACATCCCGAGTTTCTCAATCGTCTATTTCAAGACAAATGCAAGTATCGTTTCACAGTAAAGTTTACGTGAACTTTCTAGTTCCATGTACCTGCATTCGTAAGGTTCATTGTTTCAGTAAGTAAGCTTGTAACTTAGTATCGCTTATGAACTCACATCTGACCAAGTCGACACACACACCACACTGCTGAATACGTTAACAGCATTGCAACATATTTTGATACTTGTTCCTCAATTTGAGACATGCATAACTACAGAAAGCTTTACTTTGCATTCCATTTCAGCTCTGGTAACTTTCCAATTTCCTTCAAAACCTATATATTAAGAAAATTGTACTTCATAATTAACTTGCTGATATATTCAAAACCATGTGGGTTCCAATTCCTCTTGGTGATCAATACCTCAGCTACAAAGCATAAATTCATTAAAAGGGTAAACAATACCTTACATAATAATCAAGCCATAAAAAACCCAAGTAGATGGATCCCCGAGAAATAAAAACAGAGTTTGACACACTTAACCAGAAAATCGATTATTTGGCTAGAGGCCTAACTGAACTCCAAGATGAAAATACTGCATTAAAAAATGTAATTAAAGACATAGTTGTTCCTAAAACATCAGAACCACCTGAACCACAAATTAATCCCCCAGCCCTCTTCTCAGGTAAAAGAAGCGAATTTAGAGAATTTAAGAATGCATGCCATCTTTTGTTCTCTATGAAGCCTAAATCCTACCACTCAGAAAAAATAAAAGTTTGCACAACCATTTCATATCTCACAGGTGAACCAAGGTGTAAGGGTTAACTACCTTTGCCTATGTTAGTTACTGTCCCTTTAAGTGGTCTGCCTATATAAGGTACCTCCTCCCAGGCTATATTGATGGTTAATTGAGACTCTTCAGTTTTAACTACGCCGCAACAGGTTTACTGTTGTTCTTACTATTGATCTAATCTACTCTGTCTGAGTTGTTCCTTTCTAGCACTACTGTTACACTCCCTTTGTGCAGCGCTCCTTCCTCTCTACTGCTGAAGCCTGGGACAGATTGCTCCTCACTGAGACATCGGCTCTGACACCTACGTCATCAGCTGCAGCCGGGTGCTGCGCTTCTCACCAGACACGCTAACAGCCTCCTGAGACACTGCACGGATTTGCTTCTTTTCGGCTACACAGTGGATAAGACATACCAGTTTCAGGTCAGAACTTAAACATAACGATAGCGCATCAGCCTATGCTATTTACTGTACTGTTGGTTTCCACTTCTATTACCTCTCCTAGAAGTACGCCTAACTGACCTGTCATTATTTAGATCCTTTACTGCTGAGCCATTTTGCTAGCGTGTGAGTTAAGATTACTGCTAGCTGCCTTTGAGGAATTGTGTTAACTTTTCCAGTGTAGACATAAGTACTCATTTCCTGGCAAATACTAAAACACAAGGGTAACCTTCATACAAACCTGGTTCCCCTTGTGTAACAAATCCTCTCATTTTCCTAGAGGACTCATTTATAAAGTTTAGAGATTCACATTTAACGAACATATACATTAAGGAAACTAAGTCCTTACAGAATTAACCAGCCACAGCCATAGAAGGCATTAGTGTAGAATTCTGCACAGTTAATTCCATTGTTACTACTCCAAATTAAACATGGAACAAGAGCCACTGTGTAACCAATTGCAAGCTCTTTCTGATGGGATGGATACATTGTCAAGCTCATTCCACGAATTATAGGTGGAAAATCAAGCGCTAAAAGCCTGCTAAAGGGAGGTACTTGCCCCCAAACCCTCACCTGCTGAATCACACCCTGAGCCCTTGGTCTCCCCCTCAGAGAAGTTCTCTGGTGGCAGATCACGTTTTAGGGAGTTCAGGAATTCCTGCATGCTCCTCTTTGAAATGAAGCCTAGGACCTACCCCTCTGAATGAGCAAGAGTACTCACTGTTATCTCCTATCTTAGGGGGGGAGCCTAGGGCCTGGGCAGAGACTTTATATGAGAGTCAGGATTCTATAATGGGATCACTCTCTGCTTTCTTTTCTCAGATGTCAGCATTGTATGATGACCCATTCAAACAGGTCACAACAGAAAATACACTTAGGTCTTTGAAACAAAGGAGGAATCCTGTTGAGACCTATATTACCCAGTTCAAAATTTCTGCTCGTGATTCGGAGTGGAACGAAGTATCTCTCAAGACACAGTTCCGCCTTGGCTTATCTGAAGAGATAAAGGATGAGCTCTCGCGTACATCGATCCCTGAAACTCTGGAAGAATTGTTCACTCTTACCACGACCGATGACAGGCGCCTTAGAGAGCGTATGCGCGAAACGGGAGCACGCAACAAAACCAAATCTGCAGAAAGTAAATTGGCGCATGCGCAGATTAACCAATACTCCGATGACGTAGCTTGACGGCCGCCTAACGGCCAGAATTTCAATTGGTTATTGGGACAGCGTGACCAGAAGCAAAAAATAAAAATTATATTACGGGTTGAATTACGATACTATGTAAAACCAAATAGTTGCGGTCATAACTTTGTTGACAGATAAGTGCTGCAAAATTGATGAATGAAACTCATATTATTTTGGCATAAAGAATGTTAATGAGGAACGTAAACAAGGTAAGTTTACCTTCACTTTAATTACCCAATATGGAAAGATAGTCTTACTATGTAATTTGAATCAATAAATTCTGTTTATTTTGAACAAAATATAGATACAAACAGTTAGATCTAAAAGTTTGAAATAAAAATATAGTCTAAATCACTGTTAGTTAAAACAAATATTTAAAACAGATAGTTAAAATAAATACGTTGGCCAACCTAAAAACATGAGTCGGATGAATCAATATAATATGCTATAATCTCATAGATGTATTGAATAAGCAAGTTAATGTATTTATATATGTCTGGATATATTTGAGCCTAGGTAAAGATTGCAGATATTATTTGTGGATCTGATGTGGCGCAATTTATGATACAATAAAGTATTCACAAAGAATATTTGCAATGTTTAGTGATATTTATTTCAGTGTAAAAATAAAAACATACAAACAATTTTCATCAATAGTATCAGCCTTAAACGTATAAATGATTACATAAAATAATTTAGTAAAATACTGAAAGGATGAAAGTCTTTTTGTAGAGAACCTGGAAATAGCAGTATACTGCTTAAGCTGGTAAGTGTTAAAAGAGTGGAAGTCTTTATTGCGGCAATTGTATGCTCGACAATGAACTGCTTATTAAGCTTCGCTGTTATGTCCTTCGTAAATGTTTATGTGTGGGTGTGTCACTAGGCAAGTTTTTGGAGTCGGCAAAAGTAAAGTTATAGAGTACTGCTTTGTGATTGGCGTGATCTGCTTTTTACATGAACTTTCTTAATGTACTCTCAGTTACAGGTGTCTTTACCGTTTTTTTCTGTTCATCTATCTCTGTTGTTTTGATTTTCGTGTTGTCCCTTTTTTTTGAGTGCCTTTTGTCCACACTGTGTGTTCGTGGTGGAATGAATGCTGGAATAGTTGCAATGGTGTGTGGTTACTGTTACCACTCCTAAATCTTCCAAATAGCAGGGAGTTAGCTCCGTACTCTCTTTGTTTCAGAGTACTTCCCTTTGCAGGTGTCAGCAGGTTCCTTCTTGCTGGCTGTTATTAAGTGTGCTTCTGTTGTTTCTTGGCGGTCCGAAAAAAAGGACTAAGTAGTTTGCGGTTTATTTGTGGAAACGCTTAATGTTCTTTTCAAGCGTTATGTTTGTAGATCAGATCAGATGTTGGCTTTGCGGTCCACTACAAAAGTGAACTTGTGGAAATCTTCAAGGTAGCAAGGAGTTAGCAACGCGTTTCAGCTGTTTAAAACAGCCTTTTTCAAGCATGCTTTTGCCGACTCCAAAAACTTGCCTAGTGACACACCCACACATAAACATTTACGAAGGACATAACAGCGAAGCTTAATAAGCAGTTCATTGTCGAGCATACAATTGCCGCAATAAAGACTTCCACTCTTTTAACACTTACCAGCTTAAGCAGTATACTGCTATTTCCAGGTTCTCTACAAAAAGACTTTCATCCTTTCAGTATTTTACTAAATTATTTTATGTAATCATTTATACGTTTAAGGCTGATACTATTGATGAAAATTGTTTGTATGTTTTTCTTTTTACACTGAAATAACTATCACTAAACATTGCAAATATTCTTTGTGAATACTTTATTGTATCATAAATTTTGCCACATCAGATCCACAAATAATATCTGCAATCTTTACCTAGGCTCAAATATATCCAGACATATATAAATATATTAACTTGCTTATTCAATACATCTATGAGATTATAGCATATTATATTGATTCATCCGACTCATGTTTTTAGGTTGGCCAACCTATTTGATTTAACTATCTGTTTTAAATATTTGTTTTAAGTAACAGTGATTTAGACTATATTTTTATTTCAAACTTTTAGATCTAACTGTTTGTATCTATATTTTGTTCAAAATAAACAGAATTTATTGATTCAAATTACATAGTAAGACTATCTTTCCATATCGGGTAATTAAGCAGTAGCGCTTAAGAGTCTTATCCTTCCCAGAATTCACTCCAGGATAACCACTGAAGCACTTATAAATACTGGATCATGTAGAAACTTTGTTGATCAAGAGTTTGTGAAAAGAAATAAAATCTCTATTTTGTGCAAGCATAACCCAGTCTCTGTCAAGGTCATTGATGGTTCTTTACTTTCCTCCGGTCCTGTCACTCATCAGACTATTACTTTACAGGTAACCTCATGCATGCAACCCACAGAAGCACTCACATTCGATGTTATCTCATCCCCTATGTTTAATGTTATACTTGGTATACAATTATTAGTTACACACAAACCCCATATAAACTGGACTGACCTTAGCCTCACCCATTCCTCTCCCATTGACGTTAATATTAACAAAGACACAATTAATCAAGTTTTGCTACATACAGTTGATTCTTCTCTACCCGCTCACTACTCAGACTTTTCTGATGTCTTTAATAAAAAAGACGCGGAAAGCTTACCACCACACAGGACCTATGATTGTCCTATTGACCTACTCCCTGGGGCTACAATCCCCTATGGTCATATATACCCTCTTTCTAAGCCAGAGTTAGAACATCTCAAAAACTATATAGACGAAGCCTCAGGAAAGGGTTCATAAGACCCAGTACTTCCCCTGCGGGTGCAGGAATATTCTTTGTTACAAATAAAGATGGTTCATTAAGACCTATCATCGACTACAGGGAGCTTAATAAACGAACACGTAAGAACAGATATCCTCTCCCTCTCATTCCGGAGTTGATAGAAAGATTAAGGGGTGCCTCGGTATTCACTAAATTGGATCTCCGGGGTGCCTATAATCTCATACGAATGAGAGCTGGTGACGAATGGCTCACTGCTTTTAGGACCAGATATGGTCTCTTTGAATATACGGCGACATTTCAGTGCTTAATCAATGACCTCTTCAGGGATGTTTTGGATATTTACATAGTAGTCTATTTAGACGATATTTTGATCTTTTCCCAAAGTCTTGAACAACACAGGATCCATGTAAGAGAAGTACTATCCAGGCTAAGAAAGAACAACCTTTACGCTAAATTAGAAAAATGTATTTTCGAATCTAGTGAAATAACCTTCTTGGGTTATGAGATTTCCCCATTAGGCATCAAAATGCAGAAAGATAAGGTACAAGCCATCTTAGACTGGCTTGTTAAACAGACAAAGAAAGATGTGCAGCGATTCTTAGGGTTTTCTAATTTTTGCAGAAAATTTATACCCGGTTTCGCTGCCATCACCAAACCTCTAACAGACCTCACTAAATTAAACCATACCTTCAAGTGGTCCACTCAAACACAATCTGTCTTTGATCTCCTAAAAGAAAGATTTACCTCCACACCGATCTTACAGTACCCAGATATGGACAAGCAATTCATTCTGGAGGTGGACGCCTCAGAATTCGCCATTGGGGCAGTCCTCTCACAAAGGAAGTCCTTTAAGGAACCTTTGCACCCAGTCGCCTACTTCTCCCGGCTCATGCAACCAGCAGAGTTAAACTATCCAGTGGGAGAGAAGGAGTTACTGGCGATCAAATGCTCATTTGACCACTGGCGACACTTGAAGGTACCACTCAGCCTACAGTTATATATACGGACCACAAAAACCTGCAGTACTTGCAATCGAATAGGTCTCTATCTTCCAGACAACTCAGATGGAGTCTCTATTTCTCCAGGTTTTTATATGTTATCACTTACCGACCTGGATCTAAGAACGGTAAGGCTGACGCCCTATCAAGACAGGCACATAGAACGACGATATTGAACTTACCCTCCACTGTGATCCCAAGGCAATGCATCCTTGGAGTCCTTACCGACATGATACCTATGCTTAATTACGCAATTGCCTCTGATCCATCTGTGCCCCAGACTGATGTCATTATGGACACCGATGGTTTGATCCGCAAGGATGGTAAGCTGTATATACCACTCTCGTTGAGGCCTTCTGTCCTCAGGACTGTACATGATTCACCTCTGGCGGGTCACATGGGGACCGAAAAGACTACTGAGCTATTAAAAAGATCATTCTGGTGGCCCTCCTTGCATAAAGACTTAAAAAACTTCCTTTCGAACTGTTCAGTGTGTGCAACTTCAAAGTATTCAAGACAACTACCAATGGGTCTTCTACAATCTCTTCCAGTACCACAAATTCCCTGGGAAGCAGTGTCAATGGACTTTATTGTCGACCTCCCTGTTTCTGAGTCGTATACTACCATATTGGTTGTTACCGATATGTTTTCAAAAATGGCACACTTTATTCCCATAGCATCTCTACCCACATCCAAACAAACCTCTGACCTTCTTCTCCAGCATGTCATACGCTTACATGGTATACGTAAAATATTAATAAGCGACCGTGGAACTCAGTTCACATCCAAATTTTGGAAACATTTCTGTAAAGCTTTACATATCGATCAAAAGCTCAGTTCTGCATACCATCCCCAGATGAACGGGCAAACGGAGAGGGTCAATCAATGGCTGGAGCAGTATCTACGCTGTTTTTGCTCTCAGCAACAATACACTTGGGCTACTTATCTGCCCCTAGCCGAGTTCGCTTATAATAACAACAAGAGTTCCACTACAGGTTATTCTCCTTTCTTCATTAATTATGGGCTGCATCCACAATTTACATTGTTCCCAAGGATTGATATGTCATGTCCTCAAGTCAACGATCTTATCAATGACATCTCGGCATTATTCCCCGTAATACGTGATAATATTCTCCAGGCTCAATCATCTCAACAGAGGTACTACAACTAACGCCATCGAGCCAGTCCACAATATTCAGTGGGTCAATACGTTTGGCTCTCTACAAAGAACCTTAGAATTACATACCCATGTAGAAAACTGGGCAAGCTTTATATTGGCCCGTACCCCATCCTCCGTGTCAACAATCCTGTCACCGTCACCCTGCAGCTTTCATCCTCATTCAAGATTCACCCGACATTTCATGTGTCCTTGGTTAAGCCTTGTATGTCACCACCCTCTACTTCTACTCAGGTGAACATCGACCCAGGGGTCGATTCTGAAGAACTTTACGAGATACATAGCATATTGGATTCCCACATTCATCGTGGTACTCTATTCTATCTGGTACATTGGAAGGATTTTGGTCATGAGGATGATTCATGGGAACCAGCATCGAATATTTCAGCTCCGAGATTGGTGTCCCTTTTCCATCTTCGAAACCATGATCTCCCTAGGCCTTGAACCTCGCTGTGGTTCTTTGTGGAGGGGGCTGTGTAAGGGTTAACTACCTTTGCCTATGTTAGTTACTGTCCCTTTAAGTGGTCTGCCTATATAAGGTACCTCCTCCCAGGCTATATTGCTGGTTAATTGAGACTCTTCAGTTTGAACTACGCTGCAACAGGTTTACTGTTGTTCTTACTATTGATCTAATCTACTCTCTCTGAGTTGTTCCTTTCTAGCACTACTGTTACACTTCCTTTGTGCAGCGCTGCTACCTCTCTACCGCTGAAGCCTGGGACAGATTGCTCCTCACTGAGATATCAGCTCTGACACCTACGTCATCAGCTGCAGCTGGGTGCTGCGCTTCTCACCAGACACGCTAACAGCCTCCTGACACGCTGCACGGATTTGCTTCCTCTCGGCTACACAGTGGATGAGACATACCAGTTTCAAGTCAGAACTTAAACATAACGATATCACATCAGCCTATGCTATTTACTGTACTGTTGGTTTCCACTTCTATTACCTCTCCTAGAAGTACGCCTAACTGACCTGTCATTATTTAGATCCTTTACTGCTGAGCCATTTTGTTATAGCTTGTGAGTTAAGATTACTGCTAGCTGCCTTTGAGGAATTGTGTTAACTTTTCCAGTGTAGACATAAGTACTCATTCCCTGGCAAATACTAAAACACAAGGGTAACCTTCATACAAACCTGGTTCCCCTTGTGTAACAAATCCTCTCATTTTCCTAGAGGACTCATTTATAAAGTTTAGAGATTCACATTTAACGAACAGATACATTAAGGAAACTAAGTCCTTACACGAGGGCTTCTTTGAATCTAATAGTCAAATCTTAAATTCATTAGACCAATTTTTTCGCTCCATGGCATCCCTGTCCAAAGATAGCAACACTCAGATAAATGCTGAGACAAAATTAAGAGCCTTGAAATAAGGGAAGCGCTCTGTAGAAGAGTACATTACTGACTTCCAAATGTGGGCGACTGACTCATTATGGAATGAAATTTCTTTAAAAAACCATTTCAGACTGGGACTCAGTGATACTCTAAAGGATGAACTTTCTAGGCTAGACATGCCTGACACCCTAAATGGACTGATTAAACTGGCTACCACGCTAGATCGTAGGTTAAGGGAACGACGCACTGAAAGATTAGCATCTGACCCTTCCCAAAGAAGATTATTAGTCTCTAACCCAGAAAAGACAGGCTATCAACACACACCTATGAAAATAGGTATAATCAAGGGACCATTGACACAAGAGGAAATTACCAGAAGACGCATCTCCAACCTCTGCTTATACTGTGCCAATAAAGAACACACCGTAGCAACCTGTCCCATCCTACACAGACAAAAGAAGGGTAAGCCTCTAAACATATACAGTACCACATCTAACAAAGTACACAATTCACTGACATTAACTTTGTCTTTACAGTGGGATCATCTACAAATCAGGACTGACGCTATTATTGATTCCGGGGCATTTGGTTGTTTCATTGATGCCACTTTTGTTAAAAATAATAAAATTGCTTGTATTGCAAAGCACAAACCTGTTTTTGTAAAAGTAATTGATGGATCTTTGATACATAACGGACCTATAACCCAACATACCATACCTTTGCTTATAGCTACATCAGAAAGACATACAGAATACTTAAGTTTCAATATAATTCCCTCAGCTCTTCACATAGTGATATTAGGTTATCCATGGTTGGTTAAACATAATACAAGTATAGATTGGGTTACATCTAAGATTAAATTTGAATCTCATTACTGTTTAACCACTTGTTTCCCACATCAAACAATAGGAGTATTAAACACCACTATTCCAACATACTATCAGGACTTGAGTGAGGTATTTGACATAAAAGAAGCTGAATCACTTCCTCCACATAGGATATACTGTCCTATTGACATAACTGGATCAGTAATTCCTTACGGTAAAATGTAGCCCCTCTCCCAAAATGAATTGCAGCACCTCAGGGAGTACCTAGATGAAAACATTAAAGGGACAGTAAACTTAAAATATAATGTTATATAATTCTGCACATAGTGCAGAATTATATAACATTATATTAGTGCTATCGTTATTAAACCTTATTTTCCCTTTTAATTTTTTTAAAATATGACAGGTTTTCAGACCCGCTCTATGTACTCTTCTGAGCGGGTTTGTTTTTATTACACAGCGCATCGGGCCAGCTGTATAGTCACAGCCCGGCCCGACCGCGCCATAACACTAAGTGCAGCTCTTAGTGTTATGGCGTGGTCGGGCCGGGCTGTGACTATACAGCTGGCCCGATGCGCTGTGGAATAAAAACAAACCCGCTCAGAAGAGTACATAGAGCGGGTCTGAAAAACTGGCATATTTTAAAAAAATTTAAAAGGGAATATAAGGTTTAATAACGATAGCACTAATATGTGCAGAATTATATTACATTATATTTTAGGATTACTGACACTTTAAGAAAGGTTTTATAGTACCGTCAGTGTCACCTGCTGCAGCAGGGATTTTTTTTGTTAAAAATAAAGATCTGTCATTAAGACCAATAATTAATTACAGGGCCCTGAACGCAGTGACAATTAAGAACCGTTACCCTCTCCCACTCATCCCCGAACTCTTTGAACGTCTCAATGGAGCCACCATTTCTCTTGTAAAGGTGTATCCAGTCCACTGGTTCATCCATTACTTGTGGGATATTCTCCTTCCCAACAGGAAGCTGCAAGAGGACACCCACAGCAGAGCTGTCTATATAGCTCCTCCCCTAACTGCCACCCCCAGTCATTCTCTTGCAGCTCTCGACAAGAAAGGAAGTATCAAGAGAGATGTGGTGACTTAGTGTAGTTTTTACCTTCAATCAAACGTTTGTTATTTTTAAAAGGTACCGGCGTTGTACTGTTTTACTCTCAGGCAGAAATTGGAAGAAGAATTCTGCCTGGAGGTTTGATGATCTTAGCGGTTTGTAACTAAGGTCCATTGCTGTTCTCACACATAACTGAAGAGTATGGAAAGAAAACTTCAGTTGGGGGGACGGTCTGCAGATTGCCTGCTTTGAGGTATTTTCAGTATATTTTTTTCTAGAGAGATGATAAGGTCGAGAAAATGCTGACAGTGCCTGTTATATTTGAGGTAAGCCTGATACAGTGATTTAACAGCAACTGGGATCATGCTTGCAAAAAAGGGTAATATTCATGTTAATACTCATATTACTTAGTGTAAAAACTTTTGCATGTTTTATAGTAAAACGTTTTTTCTCTGAGGGTGATAAATATATGCCAGAGGGTCTATTTACAATTCAGTCTATTTATCCCTTCAGCTCAGAGGAAGGCATCTGTAAATTTGAAGAAGCTCTTTGAAGATCAAGAATACCCCAATACCCAGAGTCATGGGGGCAATGTAAATTATAATCAAGGGGATCTCACCTCTAGGTTGGAAGAAGCCTATGAGATAGGACAGCCTGAAATCTTTCCATGGTTTCAGCAAATAGTCGAAGAGCAAATATCTTTAGCTAATGACTGTTCCAGCCGACAGCTACGAGAACTCCTGATGGAGTACAAGGATATTTTTTCTAGGGATTCTTATGACATGTGGGACTACAGACTTGCACATTGCAAGAATCCAAACAGATCCCAATGCACCGCCTGTCTTTGTTAAACAATACAGACTTCCGTTAGCCTCATATGATTCTCTTGAGAAATCATAAGGAACTTGGAAGAAAGAGGTATTATCAGACAGGTGCATAGCTCTTATAACAATCCTATTCTAGGTGTTCTTAAGCCCAATGGACAATGACGTTTGAGTGCTGACTTAAGACAGCTAAACAAATGAGTGTACATGTCTGGCTGGCCTGTGCCATATATTGACCAGTGTCTAGCGCAGATGCAAGGATCCAAAATATTCACTGCCATTGATTGTGCACAGGGATATTGGACCATAAAGGTACATGAAGAGGACCAGTATAAGCTTGCATTCTCGTTCCAAAAGGTCCAATATGCATTACAAAGACTCCCGTTTGGATACATAAATTCAGGACATGAATTTGCTGTATTCATGCCTAAGGCTTTGCCTGATGCACTGGAAAGGGGGATCTTATCTTATGTTGATGATGTTTTAATCAAAAGCACAGACTTTGAAAAACACATCACAGAACTTAAACATGTCCTCAGCCAACTTAAAAGGGCAGGTGTCAAAGTATACCTACAAAAAGCTGCTCTCGTGTAAACTTCTTGGGACATGATGTTACTTCTTAAGGGTTAAATCCTCAGAAGAAAAAGGTGGAAGCTATAATAAATTCTAAGAACCCAACTAACTTAATAGAGATCATTCCTGGGTATGACACATTATTCTCGCAAATTTATTGATAATTATGCAGAATTAGCTAAACCACTGCTACTTCTTCTAAAGAAGGATGTGAAATGGCACTGGAGTGAGGCTCAAGAGACAGCCATCAGAGAGCTGAAGAGAAAACTAACTCAAGCACCTTGCTTAGCGTACCCTGAAGGTGGTAAACCTTTCTACTTAGAAACAGGTTACACAGCTATAAGAATGAGTGCTGTTTTATACCAAAAGCATGATAATTTAAGCAAAGTCATTGCTTATGCGAGCAAAACTCTATCCCCAGTAGAAATAAAATTTAGCGATTTCTCTCAATTGATGCCGAAAAGGCTTTCAACAGATTAAATTGGAAATTTCTGAAAGCCACCCTCCACAGGTTTGGATTTGGTCATTCCCTAATAGAAAAGATATTTGCATTATACAATAACCCCACAGCTAGAATTAGGCTTAATACCCAATATAAAATGGCATTATATGCCAACGATGTTATGCTCACATTGACCTCACCTATGGCTTCACTGGCAGCACTATCCACAGAACTCTCGAAGTATAGTAAATACTCCTATTTTAAAATAAATGAGACTAAATCAGAATTTATAAGCTTAAATGACCCTGCCCATTTGACCCTCCACATACAGAGAGATTACGGTTTTCATCACAATCACAAATCCATCAAATATCTAGGTATACAAATTCCTGAAGATAAAACCTTACTTTTTACACTTAACTACACACCCTTATTGCAAAACATAAGGAACAAACTTCAAGACTGAGAACATAAATCAATTTCATGGTTAGGTCATATAAATTCGGTAAAAATTATGATTCTCCCAAAAATACTGTACCTGTTCCAGGCATTACCTATACCGCTATCAGATCAATACATACAATCTATACAAAAAACCCTAAACACGTATATCTGGTCCAATCATATGATAAGGGTCTCTATGAAGACCATGTACATGCCCAAAGATAGAGGAGGATTTGGGGCTCCCAATATTCGATATTTCCAATACGCTTCCTGCCTGGTCAGAATAATAAATTGGTGCAAAAATGAAGTAGATAAGGAATGGGTTAAACTTGAACAATCATTAGTATCTCACACAAACCTAGGAAGCTTGTGCTGGACACCCACACCAACACAGAAGACTCCAATTACAGCATTTATGCTTATAGCCAAAACTTTCAAAAACTAACATTATATCACTCATGATTTTCCTACTGTCTCAACAATACCCTCCCCCTTAACTCCCACGCTGACAAATCCTATATTCCAATCAGACCAACATGCACGGTTCTGAGGAACAAAATGCCATACACACATCTCTTCCCTTTTATAGACTCCTTAAAGATGGTAAACTAAGATCACAAATGGAACTGACTGAGCTAAATATCCCACAGTTCGGACAATGGTATAAATATTTTCAACTTAGTCACCTTATAACTTCACACCCGGACAAACAAAAGATTTTATGGCCACTGACGCCACTAGAAAATATTTGCTACCAGCAAACAAATGTAAATGGTCCTCTGTCAATGGCCTATAAACAAATACTCCAATGCCACTGACGCCACCGCCCTTCATACACACGAAAGTGGGAAGAGGAATTGGGAACACATTTAACAGACAAAGATTGGATTACTATTGCCACACATATGAGCTCCTCATCTTCATCTGTAATATTTAGAGAAACCAATATGAAGATCCCCAGTCGCTGGTATCTTACACCACATAGATTAGCACAAATCTACCCGAACTCCCAAACCACATGTTGGAAAAATTGTGGCCAAGTCGGTACAATGCTCCATGTCTGGTGGGGATGTCCTAAAATTCAGGCCTATTGGACCCTAGTGACTACAGAGATGACTAAAGCTGTGCAGCGTGATATACACCTTGACCCATTAGTGTGTGTATTCCATAAACCCACCAAAATTAAATGTAGACTTAGATCCACACTATTGGGTATCATGCTAAACTGTGCCAAGCAATTGATAACTAGATGGTGGGAAAATACTGTAGCTCCCACAAGAAGATTGGATAAGTACCGTCTCCCTTGCTCTATCACTGGAAAGATATCACTATTGTCTTAAACGTAAATTAGAAGATTACTACTCTATAATGTTTATTTGGGAGGAATACCTTAACGCTAAATGAAACATGGTTATATATTGTACAACATAGTTTGTTACCATTCCATATCAGTATTTTATGTGACACTGAATACTACTGTTACTATTTCATATCTGTAAAAGCTGGAACATTGAACTGTACTGCTACGTTTGTCATTATTGATATGTTATTTAAATAAAGACAATTTTCAAAAAAAATAAAAAATAAAATCAAATTTAGCGATTACAAAAAAGTCCTCTTATCTACTGTATGGGCTCTACAAAATGTCCGCAGCTATATACAGGGCGAGAAAATTATTGTAGAAATGGCCCAACAGCCTTTGCTATATCTGCAAAGTGAGAGAATGAGAGATGGGAATGTGTCTAATAGTCGCATTACAGCTTGGACTCTTTCCTTACAAGGATGGCCTTTAGAAATACGCTATAAGCAAAACAAAAAGAAATCCAGTCAGACAGGGGCTTGCTGAGCTCCATGACTGTACTGCTAAGGATCATGGGGAAGAGTTATTAGAAGATGATTTCCTGGAGGAACAATTGCTTTCCCCATATAAAATATACAATGAGGACCATTGTCAAATATTACTTTGGGTATATGTTGATGGTTGTTCTTACCATGCCACTATTGAAAATGAGCACAGATTAGTCGCCGGCATTGGTATAACTTGGGCAAATGGATTCCCTGATATTCTGTAGGTTTCAACATTGGACCAAGATCCAGTCAAGTTGCAGAACTCACTGTTGTTCTAAAACCATTGAAATGGCTATTGAACAAGATATTCATGAATTTTGATCATTACTGACTCAAATTATGTTTGTGACAGTTTTGTTGAATACCTGCCAACTTGGAAAATAACTGGCATGCAGAAGACTAACAACAAACCAGTCAAACATGGCAAGTTTTTCTGCGAGATTGATAATCTAGTGGTGTCCAATGATTTAACCATACACTGGAAAAAGACCAAGGGTCATTCCAGGGTTCTAGGTCCTGATAAGGAAGGCAATGATCTTGCGGATTCATTAGCCAAACAAGGATCCATAAATGGAGAACTCCTTAATATTGACCACTTAATGGGTGCAATTCAGGTAGAAGCCATTACCAGAAACCAGGCTAAACACCAGAGTGAGCCTAACTTGGTACAATAGAGTCAGGATTCTCCTAGTGAGGACCTGATCACTAGTCAAAAAGAAGACCCAATTGTAGGCATCTTCTATAAACACATAGAAGATCCTGAAGTCAACCCCATCTCAAAAGATGATTGTATTGGCAAGGAAGATCTTAGAATCTTAATAAAATCCAAATCTCAATTCAAGTTACAGGATGATTTGTTAATTAGAACCTCCAAAACTGGCATTCAGCAATAGGTGGTACCCACCAAGTTCAGAGGTATCCTGGTTCAACATGGCCATGATGCTCCCACATCTGGTCATCGTGGTGCCAAATTAACATATGAAATATTGCGTGACTATGCATTTTAGCCACATATGTTGAAGGATGTTCAAACTTACTGTCAAGGTTGTTTAATCTGTCCACAATTCCAAACCACTGCGCCAACACCTAGAGCGCCATTGCAGAAAAGGGGGATGGTAATGCCATGGTCAGATATCCAAATTGATTTTATTGGTCCAGCAACTAGGTGATCTAGAGGTAACAAATACATGTTAACAGTGACATGCCTATTCACTGATGAGTACATCAGTGCACCTAACAATAGTGCTGAAACATGCGCAGCATTGCTCATCAACCACGTGTTTTCAAGATTTGGTTTACCCCAGAGAATCAAATCCAATCGGGGAACCCACTTCACTAGCGAAGTGATGACCAAGATGTGGAAAATACTAGGGGTCAAAACAAAGCTCCATATTGCATATAGAGCTGCCTCAAGTGGTGCTGTAGAGCGTTACAACCAGTCCATTGTGAAAATCCTCAAAAAGTTTGTGAATGAAACGGGTAAAGACTGGGATGTAAAATTACCTCTAGTCCTAATGGCATTAAGAGCAACTCCAAGTAGTGCTACCAAGATGTCACCTTATGAATGGATGACTGGTAGAAGAATGGTTCTACCTCAGCATCTACTGTACCGTATATCAGACCAGAACTTGATAAATGCTGCCAATACACATCAATATGTGGAGAACTTAAAGGGACATAATACTCATATGCTAAATCACTTGAAACTGATGCAGTATAACTATAAAAAGTTGACAGGAAAATATCACCTGAGCATCTCTATGTAAAAAAGGAAGATATTTTACCTCACAAACTCCTCAGCTCAGCAGAGTAAGTTCTGTGTAAAATGTTATACTTCACCTGCTCCCAGCTGCAGGTAAAAATAAAAAAAAATGAAGAAATGAACAGCAGCCAATCAGCATCAGCAGTGCTGAGGTCATGAACTCTTACTGTGATCTCATGAGATTTGACTTAACTCTCATGAGATTTCATAGTAAACTTCCTTTACCTGATTGGTGAAATAATATGAGAGTTCACGAGGCTCATCCTTTCAGCTGTCCCAGGACAGACACACTAAAATGCTGCGTAGAAATCCTTTACAATGGGAGGTGGCTACTGAGGAACTTTTGAGGTAAAATATCTTTCTTTTTTACATAGAGATGTTCAGGTGATATTTTCTAGTCAGCTTTTTACAGCTATGCTGCAGCACTTTAAAGTGTTTAAACATTTGGGTATTATGGCCCTTTAAGGAAGCACCTACAATATGCCTTTGCATTTGCTCAAAGGAACTTAGAAAAGTCTGCAACTGCCACTAAAACCTATTATGATCTCAAAACATCCAAAAAGGAATATGAAATAAATGATAAAGTTTATCTTTATAATTTTGGAAGAGATCAGATTAAGGAGAAGAAATTTCTTCCATCATGGAAGGGTCTTTTTGTTGTTACTGACAAAATATCTCCAGTTGCCTATAAAATTAGGATACCTAAAATTTATACTTTTATGGATAAATGGGTCCATATCAATCAGTTGTGAGTGTGCCATCCTAAATCCCAACTACAAGTAATAGAGGGAGAATGAAGTGTAATATCCCCAAATGCACTAAAGAAATATTGTAGTTTAAAGATGCCTAGCTAATGAGCACAAGGGCTCAAAAATAAAGGACTCTCTTCATAGAAGACTGTCTATAATGTATACTGTCAACACACTCACCAAGTACCAGTGATTTTAAGCCAATTCAAATACATATGTCCTACATCTATTTAAAATTCGAAGGGGGATTTATATCTGTGAGTGTTATTAAATAATATATATGTATGTATATTTTATCTACACATAGATATATGATAAGACAAAGAACTCATTTTATTTGTGAAACTGTTTGTAAAACAACCCCCCTCTTGGCCTGAAACACAGACTTGTAGAACAAACGAAATAGACAGGACTTCTAAATTGAACAAACATTGAAATCTCTAAATTAATTTAGCTTTGAAACTCATCACTCCACATGAGGTCATAACAGGGATGTGATAATCAACAAAGCCAGCATACATCATGGGATGTTTGGAGACGACATTCTGTACATAAAGTCAGATAAGCAAACAGAAATTCTAGAATACAGTAATTAGCACAGACCTGTTAATTGTCCCTAAACCTCAGATAAACATCTGTGCTGGCTAAAAGAGACACATGTTTTGCATTGTAACTGAAATTCATTTTTAAAGTACAACTTGTATGGTTTTCAATCTTGTATAAAGATGTATAATTCCATGGATCTGAGAAATGCATTTCAGGTTTGTAATACATTTAATGGATAACATATTCCTATATTTTTTCAGGCATCAAACAAGTACATATATAATTGGTGTTTTAAATAATATCATATGTGTTATACACTCAGCAAGAGATATACAGATATGAAATATTTATATGGGGTAGTAATAAATATGAAACCTCATCTGATTGCTGATCTCAAGGTATGTATGATATATTAAGATAACTGAAATATTAATTAGATCCATGCTAAAAGTATTACAATCCTTTTTAATACCCATATATTTTAAATGTATAAGAATTACTTTGTGTTATGAGAAATATATCATATCTAGTCTTCAAATGTTCAGGATGAGTGGTATGATGTGGTCCAATACACATGGAACATGTGACTTATTAATACTAGAAAATATAATACATTGTAAAAATATATATGAATCTATACTAAACTGTAGCGGCATTGATGGTAAAACTGCATTTCTGGGTGTCTGCTGCCACCTATAGATCAGAGAGGGTATCACAGCCAAAAGATAAATGACTACTCAGGGAGGCGTCTCCCAAATAACCAAGAGATGTTCAGCTCAAGGGGCCTATCACAAGTCAAGCTTCCGTCGTGCGTTTCCAATTTCACCAATGATTAGAATAAAAAAGGGTGGGGTATATCAGGTGATATAATCCCAGGCAAGAGAAAAAAAAACCTTGGAAGCCAGTCTCTCTAAAGCAAATCTGGGCCTAATTTTATCCATCTTGCAACAAATTACCTCTTTTAATTTATGAGGTGAAATTGGACTGATTGGAGAAATTCTGGAAGCTGAAACATCAATTTGGTTATTTGGGTGAAGTATAAGCAAATGTATATTTAATATTTTAATCAAAGACATTCACTAAGGCTATAGTTAAATTGCAACTAGTAATTTAAAAATCATATTTTGTGTTTTAAGTTATATCCATAGCCCTGTGTAAATTAGAACCAGTCACATTCAGTGTTAAATAATTTATTTGCTAGACAGGGTTTTACACTCCAGATTTATAAGTGGATATATATAAACTGGTTATTGTGATTATATATAAACTGGTTATTGTGATTAAATCCCTGGTAGTTATAAATTAAGCATAGTAAATTGGTAATCCATATTGGGCACTGAACTAGAATTATTGGTTAATAACAGAAGATTCTAATATTTTATTGTTGTATTTTAATGCGATTATTGTGAATAAGGTAATTTGTAAAGGTATATTTTTATGATCTTTGTATAGAATATTATAACAGCATGTGTGGATCATTTGATTCATAATCTGGTTTCTATAAATATAATTCAATGTGTTTATAACTTTAACTAATATAAAGAATTTAGGAATAAAATATTGATTTTAATTGTTTCGTATATGCATTTTATTGGGGGTTTGTTTTAAAGAATAATTATTAAATAAATTGTATTATAACCCGGCCATATACTGACACACCACAGCTGATTAGGGGAGGCAGCATATCGGCACAAGGTCTTCTCCTCCAGCCTCACCTTGGAAGCATATCCCCGGTCAAGTTTCTCACCAAGAACGCTTCCACTGCCAAAATGCCGGTGTCTCTAAATGAAGCAAAGGTTTAAAGGAGTACTGCCTGTCAGCGCATGTGCCTTGTCTTTTCTGTAAAAGTCTACACTTTATTGCTCACTGTGCTGGCTTTTAGAGAGAGGATAGGACAGATGTGCTGCCCCTCCCAAATCTGCTGCCCTAGGCACCGGCTTTGTTGGCCTAGGCCATAATACGCCCCTGCCTGTGGCTAAACATTTCTGTACTCATTCTGAATGGAAGAAAGCTTTAACTTTCCAGGCTATATATTTTGTCCCATACTAGATGAGAGGTGGTGATCGTTTTAAAAGATTACTTGACAGAGAGGTCACGTGGATCTTTAGATTCATCACCAGAGACTCGATGGGAATCAATCTGAGATGGGACATAGATCTATACCAGGGACAATAGTCATTTATAAGGCACTCTCACTAAGCAATGTGCAAAATTAATCCACTACAATGTATAGTCGCCATATAAAAATTGACTCATCTGTAGTATTCTTTAGATTCCCCAACTCTGTTTTTTATCCAAGAATTAATCCTGAAAATAACATCACTGTACTGTGTTTACTTTAGCTCCACTTATTCTTGTGGTGCATACACAAAACCATGAATTTTTGGTACAATTTTTTCATATTTGCAGATTAAAATGCAACATTAGCGGGTATTAGTGATCACATCTATATATCTATGTGCAATAACATACACTACATGTAGTTTTTGTGTATCCCCGATATGTAATTATTTCCAAATAGACATAGCAACTTACAAGTGTTGTTTTTCCTTGTGCCTTTTGTCCTTAAATATTGATATTTTCGATATGGATACTTTTTCCTGTGATCTTATTAACATATCAACATATGCACATATATATATATATATATATATATATATATATATATATATATATATATATATACTAAGTAGCTATTTTTGTTTTCTAAATTGTTATTTTTATTCTGTATTATGTTTTTGTTGTGAGTGTCAGTCTATGTAAAGCGGTGAGGAGGAGGCCGGTTTTAAAAGCCAACTAGTGATTGGGTATTAAATGCAAAAAGGTGTGGTTTTGTTTTTCTATTCTTTAAAGCCTGCCGATAACCGACATCCCCCACACTGCCTTTTAAAAAGCACCATAATGGCGTGAAACGAGTCAGATGACGTAGATCAAGTTCTACTTACCTACACTCCTCTGTGTATATCCAAAAATATGTACGTTTTTTACGCTCTATTGAATAAAAATGTTTTAACTTTTTTACTAGTGCGGCTTCTATATTGTGCCATTTGCTCACTCGCTTTGGATTCCTTCTCTTTTGTATATATGAAACTTCTTTGTAAAGAAGTTCTTAGTCACTGACTGTGGATATTCCCCTGCACAGATTGATTCTGTGGAAACTTTGCTTTGTTTAATTCTGTACTGGAATTACTTTTTATTCCAGGATTATACAGATAAAGGGGACAGCCATGGGGTTAAACGTGACCCCATGATATGCCAACCTATCTATGAGGTGTATTGAATAAAAATATGTCTGTGAGAACACTTTGTTTCAAGTGTGTGGTACCACTTGGTGGTGCTTTGTCGATTATGTGTTTGGCATATGGTGGGGTGACACAAGATCCCTAAAGACCTTTGTATCTGTACTCAATTCTGCTGTCACAGGTTTGGAATTTTATCTTTTAGTGAAGAATCTGTAGTGTTCCTATATACCAGAGTTTATAAGAAAGGAAATAAATTGTATTTTGATTTGCATGTTTAAGAAACTGATAGGAACTGTTAGTGAAGAGTCCTTACAAGAGAAACGTCTTTTTGAAATGCAACACACAAAAGTAAGGGATACCCTTTACATTTAATAAATAATTTTATGGGTAATTTAAAGCAAAATGGTAATTCCAGAAAAAAGAGAAAGATTCTAGAATGGTTTTCATGTCCCAATATAGTCCTTTTAGTGATAGAATTACTAGGATCCTTAAAAAAACTAAAACAAATTAATGCGTTTCAGCGGTAACGCCTTATGGCTTACCAATGAGTGAAAAACCTTTGCAATCAATTAATTAAAACAGATGTGGGCCCAAAGAAAAGACTGTCAAAGACATACATCACTCAAAAAAGAAAAGGTTGCTTTCCTTGTTTGGGAGGCATAAGTTGTCTTTCAGTCATTAAGGGTAACACCTTTACTTATCCAACCAAAGACCATAAGCGCTGCATTAAAGATTTTATTACCTGTGAATCATCATTTGTGATCTATATGATCAAGTGTCCATATTCTCTCATCTATATAGGCAAGACAACTAAAAAGTTCAGGGACTGTATGAGGCAGCATTGATCCATTATCAGATGCAGGGATATACAAACCCCATTATCCTATCACTTTAAAGAGAAAGAACATAAGATCAGCCAATTGCGCTGGCGTGTAATTGAGCAGGTTAAACCCCTTAGGAGTGGAGGTGACGGAAAAATTCTTAAAACAAATGGAGCTTTATTGGATTCACAAACTTGAACCCATTATACCAAAAGGTTAAACAGGGTTTTGATTGTTCTGTTTTATTTTTTGTAAAAAGATCTTTCATCCCCCTAGTACAAGCTTGTTCCTTCCTTGTTTTCTGTTTTTAATTGTACATGATTTTAATTATGTTCTGGCATTTTACTTTAATAAATAAATAAATTAAGTGTTAGTGGAACATTGTAGAATGAATGATAGAATATTAGATTTTATTTAATACCTAAAGAGACCACTAGATGGCAGTATAAGATAAGAACATATGAATAATGTATGAACAGGTGTGTTTTTTAAGGTGAACTATCTTCCTGTATAAAAAGGAAGCAGGTGGATTAATATGCACGATTAAGGGTGGAAATGCCTAAAATGTTGCAATGTTTATGCTGTTCCAATAAAGTGTTGTTTTAATAATTAATAATATGCAAGTGCTGTAAATGCTTTATCACTGTGATCTTTATAATATTCAGAATAGACTTGAAAAACAAAGTGTATTTAACCATTTTAAATTAGTACATGGTAGTAGTTCTACACGTTTTTAAAAAAACAGCCAGGTTATAGATTGGGTTCCTGCTAATTAAGCAAATAGATTTCTAAAATTGTGACAGAGATTTTTTGGGTACACAAACTTAATAGTTTACAACCTTATGGATCCAATATAGATTTAGACAAGCAGTCATATACATGACAGTATAATTTAAACACTATAATTTATAGGTCTATTGATAAATGATCACATTTAGGACTTGCATTGGATTAATATGTAAACTAAAAAGTATAACCACATTTAGGTTATATATTGTAGAGTTATGTTGGTGTATATATATATTTTTATAATAGTGGTTATATTATATGCTAACTGAAATATTGTGTAACATTTGGTGATTTCAAGTTACATTTAAAACAATTTTTAAGTTATTTGATTAATGTTATTATTATAGCTTATTTGTAAAAAGTCAACATACTATTCAGTGCTGCAATATTAAAGGGACAGTCTACCCCAGAATTGCTATTGTTTAAAAAGATAGATAATCCCTTTATTACCCATTCCCAAGTTTTGCGTAACCAACACTGTTATATTAATGCACTTTTTACCTCTGTGATTACCTTGTATCTAAGCCTCTGCAGACTGCTCCCTTATGTCAGTTCTTTTGACAGACTTGCTTTTTAGTCAATCATTGCTAACATGTAAATAACTCCATGGTAGTGAGCACAATGTTATCTATATGATATACGTGAAGTAACAGTGTCTAACTGTGAAAAACTGTCAAAATGCACTGAGATAAAAGGCAATTCAACGGCTTAGATATTAGCATTTGAGCCTACCTAGGTTTAGCTTTTCACAAAGAATACCAAGAGAGCAAAGCAAATTTGATGATAAAAATAAATTGGAAAGTTGTTTAAAATTGCATGCCCTATCTGAATCATGAAAGTTTCATTTTGACTAGACTGTCCCTTTTAGTATACAGTTATGGGGTACAATAAACAGAAGACATTTACATAAATCATACATATATAGTTATGGAATACAATAATCATAAGACTATTACATAGTGCCCTTGAGTCACGGTGAGCTGTAAACCCTCTTTACATAAAATGTCTGACAGGCAGTGGCGGCTGGTGAATTATGAAGATGGAGGTGCACTTAGCCCCTCCCCTGACCACACCACTTGAAATAAAGCCCCGCCCCTCAGATTGCTCTTCAATATAAATAAATAAATATATATATATATATATATATATATATATATATATATATATATATATATATATACATACACACACACATACACACACTAGTTCCACTTTTATTTAAAAAAATAAAAATAAAGGGAACTTGCCATACATATTTCCAGTGATTTGCTTATCTACACTGCAGACTCTAATATGGTCAAGTCTTGTGCAAAAAAGTAAATAAACAGTTTATGGGAGAGTCTTATGCAGAAGTGACACAATATACCAGGCTAAAATTAATTAAAAGGAAAAACATCATTTAAAAAACTAAGTACTGATTAAACTAAAAAAGGGTAAACATTCTCTTACATAGGATAAAAGTATTTTTTTTTAATTAACTGTAAAAAATAAATCATATTTTTTTTACTGACAATAAAAATGAAGTAATCCTTTTCCCTTACCTCTAAGCCTAATACAAACATTTTGCAAACTCTAATGAATTAGCATCTTATAAGAGTTTTATTAAAATGAGGGCACCTGATGTATACATGCGTCTTGATCAGTAGAGGGAATAATGCTGGCACTTAATAAAGTCCTGTATGGTCATGTGGGGCTATTCCACAATATCTTATTTTCATTTTAAGTCTCATAATTATGTATGCTAACTAGCAATTACTCGTCCTCTTATATCACCAAGCAAAGCACTCAATATTTCAAGAATAGAGAGGGGGACCCGGGGGAGTGTTTCTGTATGACTCTGGGGCCGTCTGTTTCATGAATTTACAAAGGGAATGGGATGCATTGAAAGAGAGCAAGGGCAAGGAAGCTCATACATTTTTCATTTCCCTGGCGGGCGGCAGCTGCAGCATTGAAGTCAGAGTGTCAGACAGGCCAGCAATGTATATCCTGCCCCAGTACATGCCTCTGCTTTGGAATAAGTTTGTGTGTGGTGTCGTGGGTGTCTAAGTTACAGAGTTAGCAAGATGTTGAAACGTATTTGTCTTGGGCTGCAGACTCATTTTATTACTTTAAGTAATAATAAAATGAGAGTGTCTGCAGCCCAAGACAAATACGTTTCAACATCTTGCTAACTCTGTAACTTAGACACCCACGACACCACACACAAACTTATTCCAAAGCAGAGGCGTGTACGGGGGGAGGATATACATTGCTCTCTGACTTCAATGCCTCCCTGGCCGGTCTGGTGCAGTGCTAGCCCGCGGCAGGGCTAAAAGTAGAAGATACAATCATACACTTACAATTTAGTTGCTCATTTCTCCCGGGAGTCCCGGCCAAACCAGACTCCAGATGAGATCCAACTGCGCTGCATGCGCACTGAAATTTTTGGCGCGACTGAGCCAGCAAAAAAAAAAAGAAAACTTGGGAAAAAAGTGCTCCCTCTGCTGGCCACCCATACAAATAGCCCAATTAGCACACTAAATAGTGTGCGATTAAGAGCGGTATAGGCTCAGTTATGGGCTGCACTTCAAGCATAGAGGAAAAATATGCAAATTTGTATGGCAGGCTATACTTCTCTACCGCACGTGCGGTAGAGAAGTATAATAGAGCATAGATGTATATAAACGTTTTTTTGTGTAAATAAAACTTGACAGTCTAGACTAGAAAACTTTTGGCTGAATAAATATAATTTTTCCAATAGGAGAAATTATATTTATTCATCCAAATAAATTATTTTCTTTCTTTTTCCCCCCTTTTATTTGGGTGTTCACGTGCGGGAGTGCTCAAATGGAGGAGCCTCCACTGCTGACAGGACAGGTGAGCTTACATTGTAAAAGAAGAACCTGGGGAAGTTGAGGCAAAGGGACATCTTAAAGTAAGTTGTACGTATCCTTAAACAGATATGGAGTTTTTGAGACTAGAGGCAAGGAGTTCAATATGATAGGTGCAGATCTAGAAAATTCTTGCAGACGAAAGTGTGAGAAAGTGATGAGAGATGAGGGAAGAATGGAGGCAGTTGGGGAGTATTTGCAGACAAGGGCATATATATATAGGAGGGTGCAGTGCTGGAGAGGGATTTGTATACTAGTGTCAGAATATTGAATTTAATTCATGAGGCTAAGGAGATCCAGTCTAGGCAAAGAGGTGGGGAGTGATGCTCATGGAAGATCCACCTGGCAGAGGCATTCATGCTGGATCACAGTGAGGGCAGGCGGTAGCTTGGGAGACCAGAGAACACAGAATTGCAGTAAGGGACTGGATAAGGCCCTTAGTTGTGTCTTGAGGGAAGAAGTGATGAATTTTTAAGGTGGATTTGGCAGGAGTTACCTAAGGACTTAATGGGGGGAGCAAAAAATAATTCCAAATCAAGTGTGACCCCAAGGTAATGGCATATGAAAAGATACATAAACAATACAGTGCCCAGATTAATTGATTCATTTTAAATGTTTTTATTTTGAGGCTTGTCATTGGATGAGCTCTTCTACTAGTTGCAGTCTCCTGCAGCTGTGGTAAGTATGGAAGAAGCAGGTGCTGACAGGGAAGTTCATTACACCTCCCACAGACCACCGGCTATTTGTTAGTTTTGCACATTCAATGGCTTCCCTCTCTTACTGCAACCAGCTTTTGTTCTCTCTAACACTGGAGACTTTTACGCAGGGTGTCGGAATTCATTCCTGCAGAGGTGGTGAGCATGCTCAGGGTTTAATTTTCCTTTAATTGCCTTCTTGCTGGTACTACCATTATTCCAGTATTTGTAATGTGTTTAGCTCTTTTTCTCGTCCATCAATCAAGACATAGGGGCCGATTTATTAAATGTCTGTCCAACATGATCCGCTCAGTGGATCATGTCCGACAGACATCGCAGAATGCCGACAGCATACGCTGTCATCATTTAACTTTGCACAAGCGTTTCTGGTGAACTGCTTGTGCAATGCTGCGCCCTGCAGATTTGCGGTCGCTATCAGAGGGTGTCAATCAACCTGATTGTACACGATCGGGTGGATTAATGTCCGCAAAGCACAAAAGGAGCAGCACTCGTGATCCCTATGATTAAGTGAAGGTTTGCGGCATGAAACGCGTAAGGGGTTAATCCACTGTTCTATGCCTTTATTTTTAAATTATTTTTGAATAAACTGACATTTTAAGTTTATATGTGCCTCACGAGTGCTGCTCCTTTTGTGCTTTGTGGGAATTTTTGCGGCTCACGCTCAGCCGTGTTCGGCTAGCACCTCATGGGGCTGTGTTTGTAACTCCTCTTCAGCTAAGGCAGTACTCGGCTCTCCTCGTCATGCTAGGATCTGCAGCGGCCTTGTCTGTATACTTGCGGATTAAGTTAAGGAGCAGCGGTCTGCAAATTAGCTAAAGACAGAAGTGCATTCAAGTGTAGAATTCTATACATGAAAGTGCATATACAAAATATCCTACTCAATCAATAAAATAATGTGAAAGCTAGGACACATTTTCACAATACAAAGGACATAATTGTTGTATTAAGTTCTGTGTCTTTGCAGTTACTGTGCGTTTTTTGTTTTTGTTTTATTTGCACAGTTCTGAATCTTTGCGGGAGGGGACATTGTTGTCTGAGATTTGGAATCCTACAGAATTGGTATTACTGTTAAATGGCACCTCGAGAATTGGACATAAGACAATGAGCAGTTCTTGATTACTGAATATTGGCAACACAAAGAAGACAATCATGACATATAATTGTAATGTTCGTGGGATATTCCTCTATCAGACCAAACTTGGCCAGTAGTCTTCTTATCCCGGCGTCAAGTGGAATGATAGGAAATATCCCAAAGCAGAGTGAGTTTGTGAAATGAGGTAAGAAGTACTCACAGTAGGCAGGTTAGTCCTTCACGGAAATAGGATGAAGGTAGCGAAAGGTCAAGATAGACAGAGTCCGGTAACAGGAAGGCAATCCAGCAGAATAGCACTTTAGGGGTAAACCAATAGAATGACCAGGAACAGGCAGGTGTCATCAACAAAAGGAAATCCAAAAGTATAACAGTTCAGGGGTAAACCAATAGAATGACCAGAAACAGGGAGATGTCAGCAACAAAAGGAAATCCAGCTGTATAACTGTTCAGGGGTAAACCAATAGAATGGTCAGACAGGCAGAGTTCAACAATGGTAAGGCCGTCCAGTACTTTAGGGATTAAGCAAGCAGAGAGGTCAGACAAGCAGAGTTAAGTAACGCTATAGCAATCAGCACTTTAATGGTTAAGCAAGCAGAGTGGTCAGACAAGCAGAGTTCAGTAACGATGTAGCAATTCAGCACTTTAGGGGGTTAAGCAAGCAAAGTGGTCAGACAAGCAGAGTTCAGTAACGATATAGCAATCCAGTACTTTAGGGGTTAAGCAAGCAGAGTGGTCAGGCAAGCAGAGTTCAGTAATGATATAGCAATCCAGTACTTTAGGGGTTAAGCAAGCAGAGTTGTCAGACAGGCAGAGTTCCGTAACAATAAGGCAGTTCAGTAATAGTAAGTAAAACAGCACCCAGCAGCACACACAGTAACATCTATATTTGGGCACAGGTGAGAGCAACTGAGGTACTTACATAGGGCAGGATTCGCGCCACAGGAGGGATCCGGAACGGCATCAGAAGAGGGGCGTGCAGATGATGATGTCATCGTCGGCGCCTGAAGCCATCGTAGCGTCCATGGCAACGGGCATGGCAACGGACAGAGGCTTCGGCGGCAGGAACAGCGCAACAGCGCAGCGGCATGACAATAATTGATTAACACCACTTGAACCTCATACACTTTCATACTGCTTGTACCCAGTGATGGTCCTGGATACTGTGAACATATGTAAACGTCTAGTTTTTTTTACCTTGTATTGTAATGAAGGAGTTTCTGTTTCACATAAAGAACACTGCATAGTAACATAAACATGTCTTGCATTTCTAAAAAATGTTTAAGGGCCTCGCTGTACCAATGAGACTTTTACCTCTTGAAAAAGTCTGTCTGTGAACACGCTGAGGGTTTTTGACCCTCACAGGCTTACATAGTAAACGGCGCACGATATCTAATTCTAGACAGGAATTTGCTGTGCTGTCTGTAATTCACAGTCACCAGGGTCCTATTACTTGCTAAAGCTGTATCCCAGGGTTCTACTGAACTACCCTCAAAATTCAAAAATATATCTTCTCTGCTATATATGAGCTGATGCCTCCTCCAGTTAAATGTAGATGCATGCATGTGTCCTGATACCCAACAATGAAGTGGGGGTGCATTGGGGGTCAGAAAATTTCTCTTTTTTGAATATGTTTTCTAAAATTTCAGACCCCCCCCCAAGACACTTTAGGGTATGATGTGTCCTTTAATTTTAGGATAGACCATATAGCTACTGTGTTATGGGTAGTGTTAATTGCTTTGGAGTTGGATGATTCTCCCACTCCTGATAAGCTAGCTACTAAGAGGATAGATCAATTATTTAAGTCTGCTCTTTAGCAGCCCTCTGCATATCCCTGTGCCTTAAGTCAGCTGATGAAATTGTGTCTAAGGAATGGAACAGGCCTGGATTTTCTTTTTTTTCTTCCCTTAAATTCAAGGCCCGATTCTGCCTTCCAAAGTGGATAAGCTACCAGAACCTTGGTAAATATCCTGAGAGCTGTGCCAAGGCCAAATGGTAGAGACACAAACTGGTGATACCTGTTTAGGAAGGCAAACCTTAGGAAATTCATATGGTCCTTGTGAATTGGAACATGCTAATAAGCATCTTTTAAGTATGCTAAACTGACCCTTTTTCACTAAAGGAATTTTAATTGTCTTCATCTTTATTTTATAATATTTTTACACAACATAGCAAAGCCCTGGTCTTTATATGATCTAAGGCCATACAGGAGAGAATAACATTTTCTCTAGGAGGTTTGGATCAAACGCTAATTCAATATCCTGTTATAGACCACCCCTTTGCTTCACAAAAAAGTCTCAATCTGTCCTCCACCAGAACCTCATCTGGAGTGGGAGCCACAACCTCACCCACAATTGGCCTGCTTGGACTTGGACCAGGTGAGTTAGGCCTCTAAGAATTATTGGGTGAGCCCAATCTCTGAATTGAGGAGTTTTTTTTGCCTATCCCAAAAGGATCATGGGTCTAATTGTGGCTGCTTCAGATTAAATTCCCATTGAAAATTTCATCTGAGGACTCTACTAAACTTCCTTGGCAGGGGAGAAGAGATTTTGGGGACTTGTCTCAGAAGATCTGTCTGGATCAGGAGATAAGACAGTGTTTGTTGTAGTAGCAGGCTCACCAATCACTTGTTCAAGGGGCCTCTTTCCTTCAACCAATCTGGATGGTGTTCATAACAGATGCTAGCCTATGAAGTTGAGGGGCTTTCTGGGGGATCACTAAGGGCATTGGGGGTTTTGTGTCCTTGGGAGGAGCAATTACCAATCAATATACTGTAACTGTGTGATCTTCAGGGCTCTGTAGAGTTGGCTCAGCCTCCGGCATGAATCCTTCATCCGGTTTCAGTTGGTCAAAGTGTCAGCTGTGGCTTACATCAATCATCAGAGGGGAACTCGGAAATCCCTAGTAATGAAGGAGGTGTCTGACATAATCAGGTGGTTGGAATGCCAATGCAGCAGAAGTGCCTAATTTTGGCCATCAACATCCTGGAAGTAAACAATTGGGACTTTTTCAGTCACCAGGGCCTCCACCCAGGGGAGTGGTCTCTACATCAAGAGGTATTCAACCACATATTGAGATGTTGGGGATTGCCAGATATAGATCTAATTTCCTCTCACTTAAATTAAAAGCTTCCCTGTTACTGTGCCATCTCTAAGGATCATTTAAGCGTATCTGATAGATACCCTAGTAGTTCCTTGGTAGTTCACGCTAATGTACATCTTTCCTCTATTGTGTTAGTGATAGCCAGAATCAAGCAGGAATGGGCTTTAGTGATTCTGGTTGCTCATGCTTAGCCTTGAAGAACTTGGTATGCAGACCACTTCATATGTCCTCTTGCCTATTTTGGTGGCTTTCTCTCAGGGATGACATTATATCTCAGCGTCCCTTCCTATTTCTGTAGGATGGTGTATCAAATAAGGATTACCTGCGTTTACTTGTAGGTGGAGGAAGTGAACAGCAGATTTTTAAGCTCACCTTTATGTACACCTCTGCTGAAAAAAACCTGGGCACTGGCAGTTCAGTCAGAGAGGGAGTAAGCATGGGGGCCAAAGGTAGTTTCCAAAGCCAATGTCAGACATAGCTAAGGTCAATCAAGGAGAGCCATCCAATGCAGCAGAAGTACACCAGACGAGGGCTGAAGCATAGTCAACAAGATAAAGCCAAATTCAAGCCAAAGATCAGTCAAAGCATAACATAAAACCAAAGACAAAAAAAAAAAGAACAAGTCCAGAAACAGGTCAGGGGGTTAATTCCAGAGGAATAGAAAATTAGGTATGAAGTTCAAGGGGTCAGGCATTTAGAAAAGTAGTTGAGTGCCAAGGGTCAATGAAGACAAAACAAAGCACAATGCAGGTAGCAAAGAAACATAACCAGGGATACCACTGATGAATTCTGGGAGCTTGAGAAATTAATGACTTGTCAATAGAAAAACCAAGCACTTTCTTAAGGGTCCTTTGGGTTTTTATAGGCCTTGGCCGGATATCACTGTGATGTAATTGTATGACTGCTGATTGGTGGTTCCCTTCTGGTACCAGCATTAAAATGCCAGAGGAGGATATTAAGTATAGCACAAACTTGCTTGCGCGTGCATAATATAGCACAGCCCTGACATCAATCTAACATTCACAAGGAAGGAAGGAAAATACACGCCGAGTTAGGGTGCCCACAACTTGTGATGACTTCAGCATTACTGCACATGGTCTTAAATGACCTGATTGGCTGCAATAATGGGGCAAGCATTGGTGGCACAGGAAACGTGTCAGATTTTACCTGTGGGTATGACTAACAATTGGATAATATAAATATACTTTGTATACAATCAATATCAGACTTTTAATTGCAACTAGGATGTGTCTGCAACCTTATTATTTTTCATTTTTGATATATTGTTCTGTATCACAGGAAGATAACTAAAATGCCTGGTATTCAGGCTTTCATTAAGGGTTTGGTTAGAATTAAGCCTGCTATTCATCTACTTACTCATCCTTGGAGTTTTAATCTGGTTTTGAGGGTACTTCAAGCCTCTCCATTTAAATCTATGTATGGATTGGAAATTCAGCTCATGTCTTGGAAAATCATATTCCTTTTAGCCATTTCTTTTAAAAATAGGGTTTCTGAGCTTTCTGATCTGTCTTCTGCCTTCTTGATTTTCGATCATTATAAGGCTGTGCTGTGGACCAGTTATTTTTTTTCCTAAGGTTGTATCTACATATATGGGAGAGCAGTCCAATGCAGCAGAAGTACACCAGACGAGGGCTTAAGCATAGTCAACAAGATAAAGCCAAAGATCAGTCCAAGCATAACATAAAATCAAAGGCAAAAAAAAGAAAAAGTCCAGAAACAGGTCAGGGGGTTAATACCAGAGGAATAGAAAATTAGGTATGAAGGTCAAGGGGTCAGGCATTTAGAAAAGTAGTTGAGTGCCAAGGGTCAATGAAGACAAAACAAAGCACAATACAGGTAGCAAAGAAACATAACCAGGGATACCACTGATGAATTCTGGGAGCTTGAGAAATTATTGACTTGTCAATAGAAAAACCAAGCACTTTCTTAAGGGTCCTTTGGTTTCTATAGGCCTTGGCTCGACATCACTGTGATGTAATTGTGTGACTGCTGATTGGTGGTTCACTTCTGGTACCGGCATTAAAATGCCAGAGGAGGATATTAAGTTTAGCACAAACTTGCATGCGCCTGCATAATATAACACAGCCCTGACATCAATCTAACGTTCACAAGGAAGGAAGGAAAATACCCGCCGAGTTAGAATGCCCACAACTTGTGATGACTTCATCGTTACTGCACATGGTCTTAAATTACCTGATTGGCTGCAATTGGTGGGCAATCATTGGTGGCACAGGAAACGTGTCAGATTTTACCTGTGGCTATGACTAACAATTGGATAATATGAATATACTTTGTATACAATAAATATGAGACTTTTAATTACAACTAGGATTTGTCTGCAACCTTATTATTTTTCATTTTTTATATATTGCTCTGTATCACAGGAAGATAACTAAAATGCCTGATATTCAGACTTTCATTAAGGGTCTGGTTAGAATTAAGCCTGCTATTCGTCCACTTACTCATCCTTGGAGTTTTAATCTGGTTTTGAGGGTACTTCAAGCATCTCCATTTAAATCTATGTATGGTTTGGAACTTCAGCTCATGTCTTGGAAAATCATATTCCTTTTAGCCTTTGAATAATAGGGTTTCTGAGCTTTCTGATATTCTGCCTTCTTGATTTTCGATCATTATAAGGCTGTGCTGTGGACCAGTTATTTTTTTCTTCCTAAGGTTGTATCTACAGATATTATTAACCAATAATTTGTGGTCCTTTTTTGTTCCCATTGATGTTATTAGGTCTCTTAAATTGTTTAAAGAAGGTATAAAGTCTTTCTTCAGTCTTTTTTGTTTATGTCACTGGACTTTACAAGGGTCATACAGTTATGGCAGTTAATTTGGCTGCCTGAATTAAGGCCTTTATCTGTAAGGCATACTTGGTTGTATGGAAGACTCCCCCTGAGCTTATTACACTTTTTGGACCTTTTGTAAAGAGACCTCTGTAGACCAGATATGTAAGGCGGCTACTTGGCCTTCTTTAGATACATTTGCTAAATTGTGGCTGATCAGTAACATTCCTGCCTTACATATATTGCCCCACCCCATTTCATGGTGGTCTTGATGACTTCACTTCTTGTGTATAACGTGTTTATTTTTATCAAAGAAAACAAAATTTATGCTTACCTGAAAAATTATTTTTTCATGCCCCACCTTTTTCTTGCAACAGGACTTATTTTGCACTTCTTTTATCCTTGTCTACTTTATAGTTTTCTATTTGACCATGACTGAGAGATTACTGAGAGAGTGAGAAGGATCATGAAATAAATTAATTAAGCAGATAAGCTGTCATGGTAGGTGGTTGTCTAAAAGAGTGCTTTCTGTACCTTCTGCAGTAATGCATATTTTATCTTTAAGGAGGCCTAGAAAATCAAACTGCTCTCGGCAAACACAGAGAATGACTGTTTTCAGTCATTTCAGTCCAGCCTTTATGCAACTGCTCTGCAGCCCTCTAGGTGTGCGTGCCCATGCACTGCCTAGATTTAAAGGGGCCACCTCCTAATTACAGGAACTCCCCCCTGGGTGTGGGAGTTTATATAAAAGCTCACTCAGCCCATTCCTCTGTGCTGAGTTACTGCCTTACCTACTTTGTTTCTTGCTTCAGAGATGAAGCATACTTACCTGATACCTGAGTATGCTCACCTTGCTTCTGAGACTAAGCATCCTTACCTTGTACTTGCCTATGCTCACCTTGCTCCAGAGACCAAGCATAAAACCTTGTACCTGTGTATGCTCACTGTCATGAGATGCAGGACATATGCAGGACACAGCAATGATGGTACAACTCTATTTTATTGCAGAGCATAACAATACACATCTAGTCAGGTTGATTGTACTAAACTAACTGCGACACAGACACCGGACCTAAGCCCCGCCCACATACTAGTGACATCACATCCTGCTCTCATCACATCTTCCCCTTTTTCAAAGGCAAAGCATACATTTGCATATAATAAATAACAAGGTACACCAACAGGGTATACAACAACATTTTTGTTTTTGAACATTATAAAAACAGATAGATTAGAAAACATGAACAAATAAATTACATCCTGACTTGGACATCGGGGTAGACTACCCTAGTCCACAGTGACCATGGGATTATTCTGCCCATACTTCCGGTCACTGTTCTAGCTAAAGTCAGTCCCTGTATCGGGCCGGAAGTTTCACCACTCTTCCGCTTGATGTAACTTTGCATGAACTGTCCTCTGATACAGAAGATGGTGAACAAGAGTCTGCTGGAGGCAAAGATATATCCCCGCTGTGATCTTGCTGAGGGGAAGGCACCTCTCTTAGAACAGGGGATCCCACCGGCGGTGGTACTGAGGTATCCGGTTCCAGACTCTCAGGTACAGGCTGAAGATGTCTTCGGTTACGGCGTGTAACCGTCCCTCCCTCTGTAAGGACTGTGTAAGACCTTGGTTCTGGAGAGCGGCCCACTACCGTAGCAGGCGTCTTCCATTTCTTCTCATCATCCAGTTTAATTCTGACACTTTGGCCCGCTTTCAGTTCCTGTAAAGGCCTGACAGAATGTCTCCTGTCGTAGAAGAAACGATAACCCTTTTTGGCCTCTTCATCCCTCCTAAGGACTTCGTCCCGAGGAACAGGGCCAGGCGGCTTGAAGACACCCACTGAGGGTAAAGTGGTGCGAATCTGGCGTCCTAGCATCAGCTGTGCCGGGCTAAACCCGGTGGCTTGAATGGGCGTCGCCCTGTATGACAAGAGGGCTAGGTACGGCTCAGATTGCTTTAGAATGAATTTTGTTGTTTGAACTGCCCTTTCAGCCATTCCGTTGGCCTGCGGATAATGTGGACTTGACGTGGAATGTACAAAATCATATTCCCTGCTGAAAGCACTGAACTCTGTAGAAGCGAACTGCATACCATTATCACTCACCAGCTCCATTGGAATGCCCCAGCGGGCGAACAAGCTCTTCAGGCGAATGATAACGGCCTGACTTGTGATATCATTCAGGGGTGCAATTTCCAAATACCTGGAATAGTAGTCGATCACAACAAGAAACTTTTTCCCGTGCAGTTCACACAAATCAGCAGCTATTTTCTGCCACGGCCCCGCAGGCAGCGGAGTAGACATTAAGGGCTCCCTTCTCTGAGTAGGCCGGCGTTCCCGGCAAAAGGCACATTTAGACACGTGATTTGCAATGTCGGAGCTGATCCCAGGCCACCACACAGCTGTAGCTGCCCTTTCTCTGCACTTTGTAATGCCTAAGTGGCCATCGTGAATCCTGTTTAACATCTCCTTCCTCATGCTGACAGGAATTACAATGTGGTCTTGGAACAGCACCAACCCCTCCAGCTCCGTGAGCTGCGACCTCTCTGGCTGGTAAGCATTTAAAGACATCCAGGCTGCCCGGCTCTCGGGCCAGCCATCTTTTATGTACCTTATAACTTCTTGCAGATCTGTGTCCAAATATGTCTCTTTCTTTATCTCTTCCAGTTTCCTTGAAGAAATGGACTTAGAGGCCAGAACTGAATCAACATACACTTTCACATCCGATTCCGTGGAGGATTCTTCAGCAGCAGCCAGCGGGAGCCTGGATAGTGTATCTGCCACAACCAGTTGTTTCCCCGGCACATGCACTGCCTGAACATTGAACCTGAGCAGTCTCATTAAAAGTCTCTGGCATCTCAAGGGTGTTTTGTCAATGTCATAAGAATTGATTAGAGGGACTAGCGGTTTGTGGTCAGTTTCCAGACTAAATTTCTCCAAACCCACTAGATAACGCTGAAAGCGCTCACAGGCCCAAACTGCAGCCAGGCACTCTTTCTCAATTTGAGCGTATTTTGACTCCGCAGCCGTCAGTGTGCGGGAACAGTAGGTGATGGGCTGTAGTTTGTTGTCATTCAGCTGCAGGAGTGCAGCCCCCAACCCATAACTGCTTGCATCAGCACTAACCACAGTCTTTTTTGAAGGGTCGTAGAACCCCAGCACTGGGACAGACCCCAGCAGTGACTTGGCATGCAGGAACGCTTTTTCCTGTGAGGGTCCTCAGACCCAGGCAACATCTTTCTTAAGCAACTCTGTGATAGGGTGTAAAACTGTAGATAAATCTGGAAGAAACTTGCCCACGTAATTTACAAGGCCCAATATCTGTCTCAGCTCATGTACATCAGAAGGGCTTTTCATCTGTTCAATAGCCCGAATTTTCTCGGGGTCCGGCTTGATGCCATCCCCGTTGATGATATGCCCAAAGTAGCATAATTCAGTTTTCCTAAAATGACATTTTTCTTTATTCAGCTTCAGCCCAGACTCTTTGATAGCCTGCAGCACACAACTCAAACGCTGATCATGCTCCTCCACTGTAGACCCATACACTAGAATGTCGTCCATGACGACCGCTGTGCCCACGTGGCCACTCAGGAGAGAACTCATTTCCCTTTGAAAGATTTCAGGAGCGGAGGATATCCCAAACGGGAGTCTACAGAAGCAGAACCGACCTACCGGTGTGATAAAGGTAGTCAGTTTGCGGCACTTTGGATCCAGGGGGATCTGCCAAAAGCCGCTAGAAGCGTCTAATGTGGAAAAGAACTTCGCCCCAGCCAACTTCGGGGCTATATCTTCCAATGTCGGCAGCACAAATCTCTCCCTCTTCACTGCCTCATTCAACCTTTTCAGGTCCACACAGATGCGCACCTTTCCGTTTTTCTTTGCAACTGGAACAATGGGGGCACACCAATCAGTTGCTTCAACAACCTCTTCAATAACCCCCATAGACTTCATGCGCATGAGCTCTTTCTCCACTTGAGGCATGAGCGGGAACGGAATTCTACGAGGAGTAGAAATACTGTATGGGACTGCGTCAATTTTAAGTGCTATACGGACAGGTTTGCAGTTCAGTAGGCCCAACTCGCCAAACATATCTTCAGAGATCTCATTCACTCTGGCCACGAGGCCCAAGTCACAGGCTGCTTTTCTGCTCAATAAATTGTTAACACACTGACCTCGGATCACATGCACCCACATGGTGAACTTCCTCTGTTTGTACTCACAGCTGGCAAGAAATTTCCCCACACAATCAATGTGGCCACCAGGACTATGGACATTTGTAGTAACCTTCGCCAGCTGGGGCTGTCGAGGCAGTTTCATAAATTCAGCAAAAGACATTACAGTGATATCTGCTCCTGTGTCAATCTTAAAATCAACTTTGGCTCCCATTACAGTAAAAGTAACTTTCCAATCTTCCTCTGAGCTTGTCCGTTCCACAACAGACCCCACAAAAGACACTTCCTGACCCTCCTGGTCACTGTCCACCTGCATCTCCTTAATGCATTCAGTTTTACACACCACTTCAAAATGGCCTATTCTGTTACATTTTCTGCATCTTTTATCTCTGGCCGGGCATATAGCACTCTGATCATGAGCCCGGTAGCACCGTGTGCATCGGCCATGTTGCGCCCATCCACTTCTAGGCCTTTCCAGTACTTTAGATCTACCGCTCACACTGTGCCTTTCACTAGTAATTTTCCTAGACTGTTGCACTTATACTGCACTTAGACTGTCCACAATACTCTCAGACCTCAGATCAGCACTTTGCTTTTTCACCAGTTCACTCTGGCGGGCCATCCTAATAGCCCCGTCTAACGTTAAATCAGGCTCTAACTGCAGCTTCAGGGAGACTTCAGCATCTGCAATTCCAATAACTATTCTGTCTCTGATTTGCTCTTCTTTAGCAACACCAAACTCACAGAATTCAGCTAATTCATACAGGCTGCGCACAAATGACTCCACAGATTCTCCCACACGCTGATTACGTTTGTGAAAACAAGCTCTCTCATGAATCACATTTCTTTTGGGCACAAAGTGGGCACTGAGTTTATCCATAACTATATCAAAGTTAACTTCTTCCCCTTCTTGGAAAGTAAAAGCATTGAACACTGGCTCTACATCTTTCCCCATGGAGTATAAAAGAGAATTAACTTGTACTTCACCACTCTCCTTGTTCAGTTTGGATGCAATCCTGAAGCGCTGAAACCGCTGACGCCATGTGGGCCAAGCTGCAGGCTGAGAAAAGTCAAAAGGCTCAGGTGGGGTAAACTTTGACATTGCAATCGATCAGGAACAGAAGCGCAGTCCAGAACTTCTGACACCATGTCATGAGATGCAGGACATATGCAGGACACAGCAATGATGGTACAACTCTATTTTATTGCAGAGCATAACAATACACATCTAGTCAGGTTGATTGTACTAAACTAACTGCGACACAGACACCGGACCTAAGCCCCGCCCACATACTAGTGACATCACATCCTGCTCTCATCACACTCACCTTGTTCCAGAGACCAAGCATACTTACCTTGTACCTGCGTATATGCTCATCTGGCTCCAGACACCACGCATACTTACCTGATACCTGTGTGTGCTCACCTTGTTCCAGAGACCAAGCATACTTACCGTTCACCTGTGTATGCGCACCTGGTTCCTGAAAGTCAAGCAGACCTGATACCTGTGTATACTCACCTTGTTCCTAAAGCTTTACCTATCTGGTATCCCATGATAGTCTCACCAACAGTACCCGCTATGTATCCTGTGCCTGCTGATAAACCTGTGTCTACCATACCAGTGACAGCCTTCCTCAAATCAGCTGTACCTGCTGTATCTATCTGATAAACCGTGACAGTCTCACCGACAGTACTCGCTAGGTATCCTGTGCCAGCTAAGAAACCTGTGTATACCTTAGCAGTGGCAGCCTTCTTCAAACCAACTGCACCTATCCTGTGACAGTCTCATCAACAGTACCTGCTGGGTATTCTGTGCCTGCTGAGAAACCTGTGTCTGCTTTCCTCTCACTAGCTGTGTCTGCTGTACCTACCAGGTATTCTGTAACAACCTCACCATTTACTGTTCAATTTAAGCACCAGTGTCTATTGGACTTAGTTACTGCAAACTTCTAAAAGTATTCTGAACCTTGTTTAGAACTTTAGTGTTTTGCATAGGCCTATGCTCAAACTTGCTGTTTCTGTGATCTTCAATCGGAACTACTAACTATTCTTTATCAATCAGTAAAGCCTTTTAAAAGACTTTCATTGTTCTGTGTATCTGTTCCTGCATTCTGAGTTCCACACACCCTAACCCCCTCACAACAGTGCTCCATCTGAGGCTGGAGAAGACATGTGCCCAGCCAAGAAAGCAGTTTGCTGTTTATTACATAAGCATAACACTTTGTTTTTACTTTTATGCCATGATGCCTTCCCATGCCTATGCTCTCCAGATCTTTTATTTATTTATTTTATTACAAATTAATGTTCTCTGGTTGTCTAGTAGGGTTGCATGGTCCCTCCGTGTGTCTCTGGCCTCTGGATGTGAGAAATGTATGAGGCAGATTTGAACTTAATTGGCTGGGGTGGAGGTTCCATAGGTAGCAGATAGGGTAGCACACGCAGACACAAAAAAAACTGCACCACTGCTTTAACCTGTTCATTGAAAACAATGGCAACATATGAGTCTGGTATCAAATTCTAAATGAGATCCTGCACTTCATTCTACAATCATTAGAATAATTACAACACTTAGCTACAACATTTGATGGATGCTTATCTTCATATTCCTATGCATGTTGAACATTTATTCAATGATTGCCTTTATGTAATACATTTACAATTTATAATTTTTTTTACTTTTAAACAACATTCACAGTGTTTTTATGATCCTGTGCCCAAATTACATCCTGTTGATTGTGTACTGAGCAGGTCTCAGGGTCCATACTGCTTTATTCCTAACGCTACTGAGGAACCTTGGCTACAAAAGTACATTGTTTGTAAGAACTTAGGTAAATTTCCAGTGAGTTTCCATTACCAGCAACAATCTTTGAACTTTTAAATCTGGTCGATCTGCTTCTCTGAGCTTATGCAGTCTTAAATATTCTGGTAGTCATAGCCCACATAATAGCAAACACAGATGTTTTTTTCTTACTTTCACTTCTAATCTTTGAGATAATACTTCCGCAAATATTTTAGCAACATCTTTGTAGTGTCCTTAGCTCCTTTTCCAATGTGTTTTGCTTGTTGTATTATCAGATGTATTTATTGGTGGACTTTGAAGACTGTTCTCGGAGGTAAAAAAAACATTAGATGATGGCACACAAATTGCCCTCTGGTATAAATATTTTTGCATGTTGGGATATAGAGTTATTGATTGATAGTCCCACCCTGGTTGTTGCAGGAATGATGGCATATATATGGTTAATTAGAAAACAAAATCCATATGAGCATTTGTTGAGCTATTGTAGCAAGTACAATTGTCCAGGAGGTCTTATCTAATTGAATGAACTACAAAAAAAGAAAACAAAAAGATATTTTGGTACAGGAAATTCTCCAGTTAAAGGTATCTGTGGCAATAATAAACAGCCATACCTCCCACAATGTAGTAGCAATGAAATAAACCTGTTTCATTGGAGGTCCTATTGACACGTAAATGAACTTTAAGGTGTTGGCAAGATGTGTTGTCCTAAAAATTGACACCAGTCTGAACACTCCTAGTCAATGGGTACATCATTTCTATCCATCTGCTGCTTCACTCCTGGGAAAAGGGATTTAGCTGACATAACAACAAATCCTCTGTGGTATAACTGTAGTGTATTTTCTATAATCTGCATAGCCTTGTTGTGACAGCTGCGGAAATCCCCCCAGCACTGCGTCTATCAGCTTTCATGAAGAAGCCTCTACCCTATCCCTGTATGGAAAAGCTACTCATGCTAAATTCAGTAGCTGAAATATATCCGTCAGACCACATGAATGTAGCTATGGCCTGTGTTTATTACATAGTGAAATATGAGTATGATTGAATACATTTAGGGATTTATAACAGTGTCTGTGATGGAAATAAGAATATAATGATGATTAATTAAAGGGACATTAAATACGAAATATATTTTATAAGCATGATATTGAGTTCATTCCCTGCCTTCCTCTTGTCATGGGTGTTGCCATGGTGAAATCTAACCTTTTCTGAATTCCATTGCTGACCAGTTTTCACACTTGCATCAACACTCCTTTAAATATATGCAATGTAACCTAGGTTTCAAAATGGCACCACCCATGATTAGAGGGAGGTGCATGAACTGTGTTTAATGTCCCTTTAATTCTGGAATGTAATTATCTGACATTCTTAGGGTTGTAAAATTACGTATTTGAAAGATGATATCTTGAATACAAATAATCTTACACACACACACTGGGCCAGATTACAAGTAGCACGCTAACAACATTTTTTGCTTGAGTGCAGTGCTCAAAGTTAAATATTTCACAAATTTTACACACACACACACACACACACACACACACACACACACACACACACACATATATATATATATATATATATATACAGTGTTTTTTTAAAAGAAAAGCTGCCGGTACTCACAAAAAAGCTGCCGGTACTCACAAAAAAGGGGCCGGTACTCACAAAAAAGGGGCCGGTACTCACAAAAAAGCTGCCGGTACTCATTGATTATTGATTGATATTTTCTGCTCAGTAACTTTGAGAAAAGCAAAGGGACACAATTATTTACACTGTCTGATATATTTTGCAGACCCCTCTTGTGAGAATTATAGTATTTACATAATGATTACAAATGTTACCTTGTTATGAGTTGGAAGAGGTCGGGGTACCTCCCACAAAAAAAGCCCTTTGTATATATATATATATATATGTGTGTGTATGTATATATATATATATATATATATGTATATGCATATATATGTGTGTATGTATGTACTGTATATATATATATAGATACAGTATATATATATATATATATATATATATATATATATATATAGATATAGAACTATCTATTTAAAAACACAAATTATATTTTCTTTTCAGTGAAGAGCATTGGAATGTAATTATTTTTATTCATAATACAGTAAAACACATTATAACAAGTTAAAATGAAATAAAAAATATTTTTCATGTTTAAAGGTATGACTGGAAAGGGATCAAAATATGTGTATATATGTGTTTATACGTGTATATATGTATGTATATACATATTTGCACTTATAAACACATAAATACACTTGTATATACAGTGGATATAAAAAGTCTACACACCCCTGTTAAAATGGCAGGTTTCTGTGATGTAAAAAAATTAGACAAAGATAAATCATTTCAGATCTTTTTCCACCTTTAATGTGACCTATAAACTATGTAACTCAATTGAACTGGGCTCTGGCTGGGCCATTCCAAAACTTTAATCTTCTTCTGGTTAAGCCATTCGTTTGATGATTTGAATGTATGCTTTGGGTCGTTGTCATTCTGAAAGATGAAGTTCCTCTTCATGATCAGCTTTCTAGCAGAAGCCTGAAGGTTTTGTGCCAATATTGACTGGTATTTGGAACTGTTCATAATTCCCTCTGCCTTAAATAAGGCCCCAGTTTCAGCTGAAGAAAAACAGCCCCAAAGCATGATGCTGCCACCACCATGCTTCACTGTGGGTATAGTGTTCTTTTGATGATGTGCAGTGTTGTTTTTGCGCCAAACATATCTTTTGGAATTATTACCAATAAGTTCAACCTTGGTTTCATCAGACCATAACACCTTTTCTCACATGCTTTTGGGAGACTTCAGATGTGTTTTTACTCAATTTAACTCGGCTTGGATGTTTTTCTACGTAAGAAAAGGCTTTCGTCTTGCCGTCTACCCCAAAGCCCAAACATATGAAGAATACCGGAGATTGTTGTCACATGTACTACACAGCTAGTACTTGCCAGATATTCCTGCAACTCCTTTAATGTTGCTGTAGGCCTCTTGGTAGCCTCCCAGACCAGTTTTCTTCTCGTCTTTTCATCAATTTTGGAGGGACATCCAGTTCTTGGTAATGTCACTGTTGCGTCATATTTTCTCCACTTGATGATGACTATCTTCACTGTGTTCCATGGTATATCTAATGCCTTGGAAATTTTTTTGTACCCTTCTCCTGACTGATACCTTTTAACAATAAGATCTCTCAAAGCTTTGGAAGCTCTCTGTGGACCATGGCTTTTGTGTAGGACGCGACTAAGAAAATGTCAGGAAAGACCAACTAGAACAGCTGAACTTTATTCAGGGTTAATCAGAGGCACTTTAAATTATGGCAGGTGTGTGATGACTCTTATTTAACATGGTTTTGAATGTGATTGCTTAATTCTGAACACAGCTACATCCCTAGTTATATGCAACCGCATTTTTTTTTTTTTGTTGTTTACTTCCACCTTAAAGATTTCAGTTTGCTTTTCAATTGAGTTGTGTAGTTTATAGGTCACATTAAAGGTGGAAAAAGTTCTGAAATGATTTATTTTGTCTAATTTTTTTACATCACAGAAACCTGACATTTTAACAGAGGTGTGTAGACTTTTTATATCAACTGTATATATACAGTATATATATATATATATATATATATATATATACACATACACTTCATAGTCCTTTACAGTCAAATACGTTTCCATATACTGTATCCCTTTTCAGACTTCTAAAAAAAATATTAATGTTTATTTAAAAAATAAATAAATCAGAAACTATATATTTGTGTAATAGTTTACTTTAGTTTAATGTGTTTGTGGAATTTTTTTCTTTGTAATCAGTGTAAAAAATATTTTCAAGACTTATACAATTGCATTTCTTGTCTTTCCCCCGTTTGACTGTAAGAGAGGCTGCTATCCTCAGGTACACATTGGATAGACTAATATTGGTATTGGTCTAGTTCTGCTGTTCAAATTTCAAATGTGTGCATCTATGAATGCACATGAAATATAAATATTGAAATTCCAATGTTCTTCACATAGCAGAATATGTTCTATTTATTCTTAAATATATATTTCTATATATATATCTGATGTTTATATATATATATATATATATATATATATATAAAATTATATATAGGCATAGATATGTATAGACATATATAGGAAAATCTGTTTAAAAATATTTAGAACATTTGCCCGTACGTAACAGTTAACCAGAGATCTGAAGATGAGCTAACCCGATGCACGTTAAATTAAATTGTGCTTAAGCGAACATGTTTACTTTTAACTCTTAAAACCAATGAGCGCAAAGAGCCGCAATATACCCCTTATCGCTCATGCACAACAGTTAGCATGCCACTCCTAATCTAGACCTAAATGGTCTTATTGGCTTATAAATTCTCAGTGCAACCAACTGCCTACAGCTACATAACAGAGCAGACATTACATATTTTAGATTCTATTGTCACATGATTTTTGAACAAGGGTAATAAACTGATGGCAGCTAGCGACACTTCATAGGAAAAACTGCTACTCTTCCTTCCTGTAGAGATCCTACCCCATTGTAGGGCTGTAACAGGAAGTAATTGCCCCTTTCACAAATGAAGTTAAAAAATAAGAAATAAAAGTCAAAATCCTTTTAAAATGATGAATTATACATGTTACAATGTTTTATATTAAGTATAACCCACTGCTTACTGCTTTTTTTTTATTGCAACAATGAAACAGTCGGTTTTATATCCCTTTCAGCCTCGATCTTACGAGGGCCAGTTTGGCAGACAACAAAATGTAAATACAGAGATATCTGCTGTAGGCAGAGACTTTAATCCATGGTGGAAAAAGAGCTAGATTTGGAGACAATTCTTCAAATATTGTGATACTTTTTTTCTTCATGAAATACAATGTAATTCTGATTTAAAAAAAAAAATAATAATTCCAATATTTTGTACAAAGTCAAATATTTCCTATGGAAAATTAAAATAGCTTTGGTGAAATACAGATTTACAGCATGATTATCTGCTGACAAATTGTCAACAAAGAAACATATTATCCCTTGATAAAGGGAATGATATAATCCACACAGCAGGTTTTTGTTCAATAATTCTGTATAATAAATTAAAATGTCCACTATACACATAGTTGAATTATTCTAAAGTCCTAATTATTGGCTTAAACCTATAAAAATACATTTTACAAAAAAGGTACAGTATGAAAAGGAAAGAAACAAACAAGGTCACACATGAATTATTTATGTAAAGGGATAAAAAAAAAGATTTGTGCAATTAAGCAGCATAAAAGTGAGTTTTGATTTCATATACTTGATGTGAAACAATATACATCATTTCAGTCCAGTCACAGGAACTGTCTCTGGTTTATTTTATGAGAAAATAGACCAGTATATGAGGTTAAATAGAATATATGCTGCTGGAAATATTGATCTTGAGTATTTGTCAATAGCGTGAGTGTCGATTCTCATGCTGACATATGACCGCTGACTCTTTCTTCTATTTGAATTTCTCTCAGAGCTGAGTGCCAGCTGTGTCATAATCCTGTCTTCTTTGTCGCCATTTTCAGATACAAAGTGACCCAGATTATTTACCTCACCGTCACTATAGCTGCTATCCATCATTGGTCGGGTTTGTGGCACACCGCAGGTACAAGGAATCTGTAAAAGTAGATTGTCATTTCTGCAATTAAATAAATTAATTTTGTTCTGTACAAAATAAATCTATTATTTTATTTGTCATGGCTACATTAAAGGGACATGAAACCCACATTTTTTCATTCATGATTTAGAAAGAGCATTCAATTTACTTCTATTGTCTAATTTGCTTCAATCTCTTTGTATCCTTTGCTGAAAAGCATATCTAAATAGGCTCAGTAGCTGCTAATTGGTGACTGCAAATAGATGCCTTGTGTGAATTACTCACCCATGTGCATTGCTATTTATTCAACATAAGATATCTAAAGAATGAAACAATAGAAGTAAATTGGAAAGTTGTTTAAAATTGTATTCTCTATCTGAATCATTAAATCATTTTTTGGGGTTTAATGTCCCTTTAATGTATGTCCTTAAGTGATATAGTTAAAGGGATATGAAACCCCAACATTTTCTTTTGTGATTCAGACAGAGCGTATCATTTTAAAAAGGTTTCCAATTTACTTCTTTTGTCAAATTTGCTTCATTCCCATGCTGTTCATTATTGAAGAGATACCTAGGTATGTGTCCGGAGAACTACATGGCAGAAAATAGTGCTGCCATATAATGCTTTAAAAAATATATAACATTCTTACAAAACTGCTGCCATATAGTGCCCCCAGACACGTGCACACTCCTGAGCTGAGGTCCCTGCTTTTCAACAAAAGATACCAGGAGAACAAAGACAATATGACAATAGAAGAAAATGAGAAGGTTGTTGCTCTGTCTGAATAATGAAAAAAACGTGATTCCTTTTAAGCATCAATTATTTTATTTTTCACATCTACAATAAAGGGACATGAAACTCAAACTCATGATTCAGACAGAGCATACAATTTTAAACAACTTTCCAATTGACTTCTATTATTTAATTTGCTTCCTTCTCTTGTTATCCTTTGCTGAAGGGTTTATCTAGGAAAGCTCAGGTGCAGCAAAGAACCTAGGTTCTAGCTGCTGATTGGTGGCTGCATATATATATATACCGATTGATAATAGAAGTAAACTGGAAAGTTGATTCAAATTGTAGGTTCTACCTAGATCATGAAAGCCATGACCTTTAGTAATATTGCTAAACACATAAAGTAATAGGTACTAAATTTGTACACTCTCTATTGGCAGTAAATTCTAATAACGGTACCGTTAGAAAATGAATGTAATTTCTGTTACAGACAGGGCTCTGTAGTGCTTTATGAATGTTACTATGTGAAGCGCTAACCGGCTACATGAATGATTTAATTGCATTTGCTTACACTTTGTAACAGGTATTTAGTTAATGCTTGATTTTAATACCAATTTACGTTTTTGGTAAGGCTTTAAAATAGCAGCAACCTGTGGAATATTAGAAATTAAAATATATTGCTTTTACATGTATTAACAGTCTATTTTAAGCTAAAAATAACTGGGATTTGCCCTAATATTAATGAAAATACATACAATGATAATATAGAAACCTCAAGGGAATACTTAAGTTAATCTCTAAACAGATTTAAAGAAAAGTCTTAAAAGAAAATGATGTAATATGCTAGAGCGTTTTATTTTTGCGCTATTGCATGCTTATAACTAATTAATCCATGCTAAGTAATGTGTTATGTTACGGGTAAAGTCAGAAATCCGGGTAATGCTAGGATTACCCAAGCGGCTGTGGTTAAAGCACGATGTACTGTAATCCGGTTGTGGCTAAACCCGGATGTACTGTAATTCCCCCATCTACACTATATATTTTTATTTTTGCCCCACTGATCCTCTGGCATCCGCCGCAAGTAAACCTTGTGGAATGAGGTATACATGGGGGGCTGTGCCCCCATTGAAAACCCCAGGCAGAGGCAAAAAAGATAGCGAAGATGGGGGAATTACAGTGCATCGTATAGATGTTTGATGCAGTGACTTGATCCGTCTGAGGGGATTTATGATCTTACATTGGGCTCTATCTATAGTGATAGAGGGGAGTGTGGTATATAGGAGTCTATAGTGAGGGAGGGGAGTATGGTACATAGGAGTCTATAGTGAGAGAGGGGAGTATGGTATATAGGAGTCTATGGTGAGAGAGGGGAATATGATGCATAGGAGTCTATAGTGATAGAGGGGAGTATGGTATATAGGAGTCTATGGTGAGAGAGGGGAGTATGGTGCATAAGAGTCTATTGTGAGAGAGGGGAGTATGGTGTATAGGAGTCTATAGTGAGAGAGGGGAGTATGGTGCATAGGAGTCTATAGTGAGAGAGGGGCGTATGGTATATTTGAGTCTATAGTGAGACAGGGGAGTATGGTATATTTGAGTCTATAGTGAGAGAGGGGAGTGTGGTATATAGGAGTCTATAGTGAGAGAGGGGAGTATGGTGCATAGGAGTCTATAGTGAGAGAGGGGAGTATGGTGCATAGGAGTCTATTGTGAGAGAGGGGAGAATGGTGTATAGGAGTCTATGGTGAGAGAGGGGAGTATGGTGTATAGGTGTCTATAGTAAGAGAGGGGAGAATGCTGTATAGGAGTCTATAGTGAGAGAGGGGAGTATGGTATATTTGAGTCTATAGTGAGAGAGGGGAGTATGGTATATTTGAGTCTATCGTGAGAGAGGGGAGTGTGGTATATAGGAGTCTACAGTGAGAGAGGGGAGTATGGTGCATAGGAGTCTATAGTGAGAGAGGGGAGTATGGTGCATAGGAGTCTATAGTGAGAGAGGGGAGTATGGTATATAGGAGTCTATGGTGAGAGAGGGGAGTACGATGCATAGGAGTCTATAGTGAGAGAGGGGAGTATGGTATATAGGAGTCTATGGTGAGAGAGGAGAGTATGATGCATAGGAGTCTATAGTAAGAGAGGTGATTATGGTATATAGGAGTCTATGGTGAGAGAGGGGAGTATGGTACATAGGAGTCTATAGTGAGAGAGGGGAGTATGGTGCATAGGAGTCTATAGTGAGAGAGGGGAGTATGATGCATAGGGGTCTATAGTGAGAGAGGGGAGTATGATATATAGGAGTCTATGGTGAGAGAGGGGAGTATGATCCATAGGAGTCTATAGTGAGAGAGGGGAGTATGGTATATAGGAGTCTATGGTGAGAGAGGGGAGTATGATGCATAGGAGTCTATAGTGAGAGAGGGGATTATGGTATATAGGAGTCTATGGTGAGAGAGGGGAGTATGGTGCATAGGAGTCTATTGTGAGAGAGGGGAGTATGGTATATAGGAGTCTATGGTGAGAGAGGGGAGTATGGTGTATAGGAGTCTATAGTGAGAGAGGGGAGTATGGTGCATAGGAGTCTATAGTGAGAGAGGGGAGTATGGTATATTTGAGTCTATAGTGAGAGAGGGGAGTATGGTATATTTGAGTCTATAGTGAGAGAGGGGAGTATGGTATATTTGAGTCTATAGTGAGAGAGGGGAGTGTGGTATATAGGAGTCTATAGTGAGAGAGGGGTGTATGGTGCATAGGAGTCTATAGTGAGAGAGGGGAGTATGGTGTATAAGAGTCTATGGTGAGAGAGGAGAGTGTGGTATATAGGAGTCTATGGTGAGAGAGGGGAGTATGGTGTATAAGAGTCTATAGTGAGAGAGGGGAGTATGGTGCATAGGAGTCTATAGTGAGAGAGGGGAGTATGGTGTATAGGAGTCTATGGTGAGAGAGGAGAGTGTGGTATATAGGAGTCTATGGTGAGAGAGGGGAGTATGGTGTATAAGAATCTATGGTGAGAGAGGGGAGTGTGGTATATAGGAGTCTATAGTGAGAGAGGGGAGTATGGTGTATAAGAGTCTATGTTGAGAGAGGGGAGTGTGGTATATAGGAGTCTATAGTGAGAGAGGGGAGTATGGTGTATAAGAGTCTATGGTGAGAGAGGGGAGTGTGGTATGTAGGAGTCTATAGTGAGAAAGGGGAGTATGGTGTATAAGAGTCTATGGTGAGAGAGGGAGTGTGGTATATAGGAGTCTATGGTGAGAGAGGGAACTGCACACAATACTCAAGATGAGGCCTAACTAATGATCTGTGAAGTGGCATAAGAACCTTACTATTTCTGCTGAAAAATACCTCTACCAATACATCCAAGAGAGGGGAGTATGGTGTATAGGTATGGTGTATAGGAGTCTATGGTGAGAGAGGGGAGTATGGTGTATAGGAGTCTATGGTGAGAGAGGGGAGTATGGTGTATAGGAGTCTATGGTGAGAGAGGGAAGTATGGTGTATAGGAGTCTATGGTGAGAGAGGGGAGTATGGTGTATAGGGGTCTATGGTGAGAGAGAGGAGTATGGTGTATAGGAGTCTATAGTGAGAGAGGGAAGTATGGTGCATAGGAGTCTATAGTGAGAGAGGGGAGTATGGTATATTTGAGTCTATAGTGAGAGAGGGGAGTGTGGTATATAGAAGTCTATAGTGAGAGAGGGGAGTATGGTGCATAGGAGTCTATAGTGAGAGACGGGAGTATGGTGCATAGGAGTCTATAGTGAGAGAGGGGAGTATGGTGTATAAGAGTCTATGGTGAGAGAGGAGAGTGTGGTATATAGGAGTCTATGGTAAGAGAGGGGAGTATGGTGCATAGGGGTCTATAGTGAGAGAGGGGAGTATGATATATAGGAGTCTATGGGGAGAGAGGGGAGTATGATGCATAGGAGTCTATAGTGAGAGAGGGGAGTATGGTATATAGGAGTCTATGGTGAGAGAGGGGAGTATGATGCATAGGAGTCTATAGTGAGAGAGGGGATTATGGTATATAGGAGTCTATGGTGAGAGAGGGGAGTATGGTGCATAGGAGTCTATTGTGAGAGAGGGGAGTATGGTATATAGGAGTCTATGGTGAGAGAGGGGAGTATGGTGTATAGGAGTCTATAGTGAGAGAGGGGAGTATGGTGCATAGGAGTCTATAGTGAGAGAGGGAAGTATGGTATATTTGAGTCTATAGTGAGAGAGGGGAGTATGGTATATTTGAGTCTATAGTGAGAGAGGGGAGTGTGGTATATAGGAGTCTATAGTGAGAGAGGGGTGTATGGTGCATAGGAGTCTATAGTGAGAGAGGGGAGTATGGTGCATAGGGGTCTATGGTGAGAGAGGAGAGTGTGGTATATAGGAGTCTATGGTGAGAGAGGGGAGTATGGTGTATAAGAGTCTATAGTGAGAGAGGGGAGTATGGTGCATAGGAGTCTATAGTGAGAGAGGGGAGTATGGTGTATAGGAGTCTATGGTGAGAGAGGAGAGTGTGGTATATAGGAGTCTATGGTGAGAGAGGGGAGTATGGTGTATAAGAATCTATGGTGAGAAAGGGGAGTGTGGTATATAGGAGTCTATAGTGAGAGAGGGGAGTATGGTGTATAAGAGTCTATGGTGAGAGAGGGGAGTGTGGCATATAGGAGTCTATAGTGAGAGAGGGGAGTATGGTGTATAAGAGTCTATGGTGAGAGAGGGGAGTATGGTGCATAGGAGTCTATTGTGAGAGAGGGGAGTATGGTATATAGGAGTCTATGGTGAGAGAGGGGAGTATGGTGTATAGGAGTCTATAGTGAGAGAGGGGAGTATGGTGCATAGGAGTCTATAGTGAGAGAGGGGAGTATGGTATATTTGAGTCTATAGTGAGAGAGGGGAGTATGGTATATTTGAGTCTATAGTGAGAGAGGGGAGTGTGGTATATAGGAGTCTATAGTGAGAGAGGGGTGTATGGTGCATAGGAGTCTATAGTGAGAGAGGGGAGTATGGTGTATAAGAGTCTATGGTGAGAGAGGAGAGTGTGGTATATAGGAGTCTATGGTGAGAGAGGGGAGTATGGTGTATAAGAGTCTATAGTGAGAGAGGGGAGTATGGTGCATAGGAGTCTATAGTGAGAGAGGGGAGTATGGTGTATAGGAGTCTATGGTGAGAGAGGAGAGTGTGGTATATAGGAGTCTATGGTGAGAGAGGGGAGTATGGTGTATAAGAATCTATGGTGAGAGAGGGGAGTGTGGTATATAGGAGTCTATAGTGAGAGAGGGGAGTATGGTGTATAAGAGTCTATGTTGAGAGAGGGGAGTGTGGTATATAGGAGTCTATAGTGAGAGAGGGGAGTATGGTGTATAAGAGTCTATGGTGAGAGAGGGGAGTGTGGTATGTAGGAGTCTATAGTGAGAAAGGGGAGTATGGTGTATAAGAGTCTATGGTGAGAGAGGGGAGTGTGGTATATAGGAGTCTATGGTGAGAGAGGGAACTGCACACAATACTCAAGATGAGGCCTAACTAATGATCTGTGAAGTGGCATAAGAACCTTACTATTTCTGCTGAAAAATACCTCTACCAATACATCCAAGAGAGGGGAGTATGGTGTATAGGTATGGTGTATAGGAGTCTATGGTGAGAGAGGGGAGTATGGTGTATAGGAGTCTATGGTGAGAGAGGGGAGTATGGTGTATAGGAGTCTATGGTGAGAGAGGGAAGTATGGTGTATAGGAGTCTATGGTGAGAGAGGGGAGTATGGTGTATAGGGGTCTATGGTGAGAGAGAGGAGTATGGTGTATAGGAGTCTATAGTGAGAGAGGGGAGTATGGTGCATAGGAGTCTATAGTGAGAGAGGGGAGTATGGTATATTTGAGTCTATAGTGAGAGAGGGGCATGTGGTATATAGAAGTCTATAGTGAGAGAGGGGAGTATGGTGCATAGGAGTCTATAGTGAGAGAGGGGAGTATGGTGCATAGGAGTCTATAGTGAGAGAGGGGAGTATGGTGTATAAGAGTCTATGGTGAGAGAGGAGAGTGTGGTATATAGGAGTCTATGGTGAGAGAGGGGAGTATGGTGTATAAGAGTCTATGTTGAGAGAGGGGAGTGTGGTATATAGGAGTCTATAGTGAGAGAGGGGAGTATGGTGTATAAGAGTCTATGGTGAGAGAGGGGAGTGTGGTATATAGGAGTCTATAGTGAGAGAGGGGAGTATGGTGTATAAGAGTCTATGGTGAGAGAGGGGAGTGTGGTATATAGGAGTCTATAGTGAGAGAGGGGAGTATGGTGTATAAGAGTCTATGGTGAGAGAGGGGAGTGTGGTATATAGGAGTCTATAGTGAGAGAGGGGAGTATGGTGTATAAGAGTCTATGGTGAGAGAGGGGAGTGTGGTATATAGGAGTCTATGGTGAGAGAGGGGAGTATGGTGTATAAGAGTCTATGGTGAGAGAGGGGAGTATGGTGTATAGTAGTCTATGGTGAGAGAGGGGAGTATGGTGTGTAGGAGTCTATAGTGAGAGAGGGGAGTATGGTGCATAGGAGTCTATAGTGAGAGAGGGGAGTATGGTATATTTGAGTCTATAGTGAGAGAGGGGAGTAGGCTATATTTGAGTCTATAGTGAGAGAGGGGAGTGTGGTATATAGGAGTCTATAGTGAGAGAGGGGAGTATGGTGCATAGGAGTCTATAGTGAGAGAGGGGAGTATGGTGCATAGGAGTCTATAGTGAGAGAGGGGAGTATGGTGTATAAGAGTCTATGGTGAGAGAGGAGAGTGTGGTATATAGGAGTCTATGGTGAGAGAGGGGAGTATGGTGTATAAAAGTCTATGTTGAGAGAGGGGAGTGTGGTATATAGGAGTCTATAGTGAGAGAGGGGAGCATGGTGTATAAGAGTCTATGGTGAGAGAGGGGAGTGTGGTATATAGGAGTCTATAGTAAGAGAGGGGAGTATGGTGTATAAGAGTCTATGGTGAGAGAGGGGAGTGTGGTATATAGGAGTCTATAGTGAGAGAGGGGAGTATGGTGTATAAGAGTCTATGTTGAGAGAGGGGAGTGTGGTATATAGGAGTCTATAGTGAGAGAGGGGAGTATGGTGTATAAGAGTCTATGGTGAGAGAGGGGAGTGTGGTATGTAGGAGTCTATAGTGAGAAAGGGGAGTATGGTGTATAAGAGTCTATGGTGAGAGAGGGGAGTGTGGTATATAGGAGTCTATGGTGAGAGAGGGGAGTATGGTGTATAGTAGTCTATGGTGAGAGAGGGGAGTATGGTATATAGGAGTCTATGGTGAGAGAAACATAGAAACATACATATTGACAGGAGATAAGAGCCATAGGCCCAGCAAGTCTGCCCGATATTACCTAAAAGTATAAACTCATCTAGTTTATAGGATATCCTTATGCTTGTCCCAGGCATTTTTAAAGTCCCCCACAGTGTTTATCATTACTACATCTTGAGGAAGTTTATTCCATAAATCAATCACTCTTTCTGTAAAGAAGTGCTTCCTCAAAGTACTCCTAAATCTACTACCATTCAGCTTGAGATCATGACCCCTTGTTCTTGAATTTTCCATTTTATGTAAAATACCCACAGCCTCAGTTTTACTAAGCCCCTTAACGTACTTGAAAGTTGCTATCATAGCACCTCTTTCCCTTCTCTCCTCTAAGCTATACATATTTAGGTCATTGAGCCTATCCTGGTAATTTTTATTTTTTAGACCATGTACCATTTTGGTAGCCCTCCTTTGCACGGATCCAAGTTTGTTAATATCCTTCTGAAGATATTGCCTCCAGAACTGCACACAATACTCAAGAAGAGGCCTAACTAATGATCTGTGAAGTGGCATAAGAACCTTACTATTTCTGCTGCAAACACCTCTACCAATACATCCAAGAGAGGAGTCTATGGTGAGAGAGGGGAGTATGGTGTATAGGAGTCTATGGTGAGAGAGGGGAGCATGGTGTATAGGAGTCTATGGTGAGAGAGGGGAGTATGGTGTATAGGAGTCTATGGTGAGAGAGGGGAGTATGGTGTATAGGAGTCTATGGTGAGAGAGGGGAGTATGGTGTATAGGAGTCTATGGTGAGAGAGGGGAGTATGGTGTATAAGAGTCTATGGTGAGAGAGGGAAGTATGGTGTATAGGAGTCTATGGTGAGAGAGGGGAGTATGGTGTATAGGAGTCTATGGTGAGAGAGGGGAGTATGGTGTATAGGAGTCTATGGTGAGAGAGGGGAGTATGGTGTATAGGAGTCTATGGTGAGAGAGGGGAGTATGGTGTATAGGAGTCTATGGTGAGAGAGGGGAGTATGGTGTATAGGAGTCTATGATGAGAGAGGGGAGTATGGTGTATAGGAGTCTATGGTGAGAGAGGGGAGTATGGTGTATAGGAGTCTATGGTGAGAGAGGGGAGTATGGTGTATAGGAGTCTATGGTGAGAGAGGGGAGTATGGTATATAGGAGTCTATGGTGAGAGAGGGAAGTATGGTGTAAAGGAGTCTATAGTAAGAGAGGGGAGTATAGTATATAGGAGTCTATGGTGAGAGAGGGGAGTATGGTGCATAGGAGTCTATGGTGAGAGAGGGGAGTGTGGTGTATAGGAGTCTATGGTGAGAGAGGGGAGTATGTGACTTTACCCACAACAGATACATACAGTTATTCAGCTCTAGAGCAGTAATGCACTACTTGGACCTAGTAAGCCAATAACAAGAGAAATATGTGCGTACCCACCAGTCTCCAGCTAGCTCCCAGTAGTGCATTGCTGCTCATGAGCCTACCTAGGCATGTTTTTTTTTAACACAGGATACCAAGAGAACAAAGTCAGTTTGATAATAGATCAAAGTAGATTGAAAAGTCTCTTAAGTTGCATGTTCTATCTCACCATGAATCACTTTTATACCTCTTTACCCTTTAAACTCTCTTTGATATCTTGACATGTACCTATGACCTTAGATGGGAACTGATTGGAATGTATGCCCCATGCACAATGCACCAATCAGCACATGTGTAAGCACAAGGTTCTGTATTATAATATTGGCATTAAAGAAAGGGCTAAAGCTGCCTCTTTTAACACACAATATTATAAATGGCTTTACAGCCCCATCATGCCATTCACAGTTAGGTTCTTTTAAACTTTGCTGGATCTGTGAACTAACAGCTCATAAACCTCAGTCCTCATTAAATGGAATTAGAAAATGTTGACCACCCTGCTGTTCCCCATAGAATGTAATATGTATAATAATTTCTATTTATTGTTTGTTAGAGTTTAATTTGTTTGTTTCAAATGTCCAGACAACCTTATAAGTATAGAAATTGTTAGATTGAGTTATTAATCCAGCAATGGCAAAGAGCATAATGAAAATACTTAAAGGGACATGGAAACCATTTTTTTCTTCTTCTTTTATGATTCAGACAGAGCATGCAATTTTTTAACAACTATTTAATGTATTTCTATGATCAATTTTTCTTCATTCTCTTTGTATCTTTTGTTGAAAAGCAGAGACGTAAGCTTAGGAACATGCAGGTGTCTAGAGCACTATACAGTAGCAGTTTTGCAAGAATGTTATCCATTTGCAAGAGCACTAGATGTAAGCACTATTTCCTGCCATGTAGTGCTCTAGATACCTACCTAGGTATCTCTTCAACAAAGAATACCATGGGAACACTACAAATTTGATAATAGAAGTAAAGTGGAAACATTTTTTAAAATTGTATGCTCTGGGGCATATTTATCAAGCTCCATATGATGCCCCGTGGTTCCGGCGAGCCTTCATAACCTGTCCGCCTGCTCTGAGGCGGCGGACAGAAATCAACCAGATCGAATACGATCGGGTTGATTGACACCCGCAAATCTGCAGGGGGCGGCATTGCCCCAGCAGTTCACCTGAACTGCTGGTGCAATGATAAATGGCGAGAGCGTATGCTGTCGGCATTTATCGATGTGCAGCGGACATGATCCGCAATATCGGATCATGTCCACTCGCACCTTCATAAATAGGCTCCTCTGTCTAAATCACAAAATACATTGTTTGGGTTTCATTTCTGTTTAAAACTGTGAGAAAAATTCAGACACGCCACAGGAATGCTTTTTGTGCAGCCCCTTCACAGATACTGCAAGACATAGCAGAGAACACAAAATTGAAATGTTTATTTTAGAAGATGTATTCAAATTCACTGAGATACACTCAATACAAAGTGAAGATGGTTACAGCTCACATTTTGTTGAATACTATAATACTGTATTTTTCTCTAATTTGCATTAAAAAAAATATAGATAACTCTAATAAGTGACATCCACAGTTTTCTGTGAACCATTTTCTTTTCTTGAATGCCACTATGGATCTTTGCAGACCTTATAGATTTTTGCAGTTGCAGCTTACAGTCCCAGCGAGTATTTAAATCTAAGTGCAATTTCTAATACCCAAACTATGTGCCAATTCAAATAAAAAAACTTTACTCTCTCTTACAGCTTTACTGAAGGTCCCAAGTATGAATCATATTCATTACAGTGTCTATAGTGCAACACAATTTGTTTTCTATGGTTTGCCTCTATAAGTAATATTTATTTTACCTTTAACTTTTCTCTCAGCTTTCTCTCCTTCCTCTCTTGCACTGTGGTCAGGTAATTCACTGCTGCGTATTCTAACACCGATAAGAAGACAAACACAAAACTGACCCAGAGGTAAATGTCTACAGCTTTAATGTACGAAACGCGTGGCATAGAGGCATTTACTCCTGTTATGATTGTTGACATGGTCAGCACGGTCGTTATACCTGGCAAAGGATTGAAAAGTATTTTAAATTTTTTACACATTGATCTGGTGGTATGTTTGCTTCATAGAACTTCATACGAAGGATTTTATTACTGCACTAATATGTTCCTTTAAAGGGACATTCTACACATTAGTCATCTTAAAGTCTTACCTTAGATTAAGCTGCAAATAGCCTCCTGCACCTTTTATATGCCATGCAGCAGGAATGGTAAAAAAGCTATTCGAAAATGAATATTTTTTTGTGGCCACACTGAAATGGCTGGCAAGCTCCGCCCATTGATGACATCGCGATCTGGGCTGCATCTAGGCATTTACAGTCTGTTGAATCCAACTAGTGAGCCTTTTCTGATTGGACGCCATATGCAGCCCAGATTGCGATGTCATCAGTGGACAGAGCTTGGCAGCCATTTCAAAGTGGCTAGAAACAATAATAATTTTAAAATAACTTTTTTACTATTCCTGCTGCATGATATAGAAAATATGCAGGAGGCTATTTGCTGCTTAATCTAAGGAAAGACTTTAAGATGACTAAAGACTGTCCCTTTAAGTGTTTTATTGGAAAAAAAACTACTGGGTATAAACTAGTCTGTGTGCAAGAGTGTGACAAAGAATAAGTGTTCAGCAAGAGAAAGATGTAATGGAGAGGCTAACAAGCAAATAATTGTGTAACATTATGACAATAATAGATAGTAAAAAGTATATAACATATTCTGTATGAGGCTAGGCATGTAAATTAGAAATAAATTATAATGTAATGAAACAAAGGCATAGAAAATGTAAAAGGAAAGACAAAACTATTGCAATATGTTCCAATAAATTAATATATTTAAGATTCATCTGAAAAATACATTTAGTTTAGAACAAAAACCAGATTGCATATTTTACTCATATATGTTAAAGTTTTTCTATTTCTATTTAAGATTTACACTATGGTTTCCCAATTGCAGTCCTCAGTACTCATAAAGAGGCCAGATTTTCCAGATCTATGAAAATACAGCGCGTATGATACAATCAACTGCTGAGTAATGGAGGATGAGTCAGAAACAAGTAGTTCCTGCTTGGAGGTGACCCATGCATATGATCTCTTGCATTGGGCAAGTGCACTATCTATACTTGGTTTAAACCCCAAAGTGCAATCAAACATGGGTGTTTGATGATTTGGAGGCTTGTGAGTAGCAAGGGTTGGTTGTACTGACTTGTACTAAGGTGACATCCTATGAAAGTGCCACTTTTAAAGTCACTGAGTTCTTCAGTATGACCAGTACTGCCCATGTTTGTCTATGGAGATTTCATGGCTATGTGCTATATTTTATGCGCCTGTTAGCAATTGGTATGGCTGAAATTAATAATTAGTAGGGGTTTCCACATACTTTTGGCCATATAGTTTATTATGTTAGTAGGCATTCTTAAATAGTGCTGATACATTCTTAAATAGTGCTGCTGCATTTGGAACTAACAGTGATATATATAAAGGGAAAGTCTACTCCAGAAATGTTATTGTTTAAAAAGATAGATAATCCCTTTATTACCCATTCCCCAGTTTTGCATAACCAACACAGTTACATTAATACACTTTTTATCTAAGCCTCTGCATACTGCCCCTTATTTCAGTTCTTTTGACAGACTTGCAATTTAGCCAATCAGTGCTGACTACTAGGTTACTCCACATGTGTGAGCACAATGTTATCTATATGTTACACATGAACTAATGCCCTCTAGCTGTGAAAAACTGTGAAATGCATTCAGACAAGAGGAGGCCTTAAAGGGCTTATAAATTAAGATATTAGCCTACCTAGGTTTAGCTTTCAACTAAGAATAACCATAGAACAAAGCAAATTTGATGATAAAAGTAAATTAAAAAGTTGTGTAAAATTGCATGCCCTATTGGAATCATGAAAATGGCATGCCCTATCTGAATCATAATTTTGATTAGACTGTCCCTTTAATTAGATTTTTATGACAAAAGTAAACTCATTGCTATTTTATATTTGTTGTTTTATTATCTTAATATATCTCTAGTTTGTCCCTTGATAACATGATTACACCTATAAATAGTTTTCATTATTATTATTTTTCTTCTCAAGATCTAGAAAAAAATTAAATCAAACTTATCTGAGAAAAGTTGTAAAATCAACAGTTTTTATACCTAAAGGGACTCTTGCAGGGACAGCTCTGCGATCTATCCAGAATGATACCCAGGACAACATTACCATCAGAGTTGCTGGGAAGTAGGTTTGAAGAAGAAAGAAGAAGATGTGGCGTCGTAAGGTGAAGTTAATATAGAGGCGATTGTACCATCCTGTATGAAAGAAAAATGGCTTAATCATGTTGTGCTTATCAAGTGATTACACAATGTAATATTAAATACATTTTGGTACATCCATGTCTACAATCCATAATGATGTGCAGGACAGATAACCTGTTTGGCAGTAATACATGTTCAATTACAGATTTTTTTTGTCTTTAAAAGGACAGTAAAGTTAAAATGACATTTTCTGTTATTATAATTTGCTTCATTTTATTGGTACCCTTTGTTGAAGAGTAGGTTTAGAAGCAGCAATGCACTGTGAACTAGCTGAACTCATCTAATGAGCCAATGACAAGAGGCATATATATGTAGCCACCAATTAGCAGTTTGATCCCCACAGTGGACTTTTAGCAGCTCATTAAGTTACCTAGGTATGCTCCTCAACAAAGGATACAGAGAAGACAAAGCAAATCTAATAATATAAGTACATTGAAAAGTTGTTTGAAATCACATGCTTCATCTGATTCATGAACGTTTAATATAGACTTTACTATGTATTTAATTATATTTATTGAAATTTCAAAAACTACAAATGAAAATTTGAGCTGTAGTCAATGGCCCCATGTATTATAAGGTGTTGTGGACAGCTTCTCAACTTGATACGTGCAGCGGATCTGTTCATCTGCTGGCCTGTATGCAGCATTACACACTCCACTGAGTGTGTATTGCGTCCCTTTACTAGCACGACCACCAATCACTGAGAGCGAGCGAGCTCTCTGTGATTTCTCTTTGCCACTTCAGAGGCAGCGGTCTAATGAACCTGCCCCACAAGGGCTCTGGAGCAGCTTCCACTGCTTTGTACATGGAGGCCCTAATCTCTAAATGTTAACATAGTTTAATAATTATACAGCTTCCTACCATCTATTGTAAATATGGGGTGGACAACTTCATACATCAGTTATATGGTAAAATAAAACAAATACCCACATCTTTATTGTACCACTCTTTTTCCATCTACTCTTAACTTCAGATTCTCTATTACACTTCTTTAATTCTTCCATCTTATAAATATAAATAATAACAAAAAAAATGGGAATGTCACTCTATAATGTATGAGCAAAGAACTGATTGTATTGTAATATGGAGATATCCAAATATTATTTAAAAATATGGCTTCAAATGCCCCAGAAATGACATATGTGCTCTCAAATGCCTTCTGTAACAATTACTGACATTCAGATTCTAGAAGTTATACTGTGAAGATAGGAGAAAGCATAGAATGCTATTCTAATCAGCCAATAGAATTACAGTAGCTCTTATTCTATTGGCTATTCAAATCAGCCAATAGAATTAAAGTAGCTCTCATCCGATTGGCTGATTTGGATTTGAAGGCTCAAATCAGCCAATAGGAATTCAAGGGACGCCATTTTTAAGCGCGTACCTTGAATTCCTATTCAGTGTACGTTGGAGATCGTATGAAGAGGATCCTCCACGCTCAATGGCTCCGGTCTTCAGTTCCTGCGTCGCCGATCTTCAGTTCCAGTATCGGCAGTCTTCAGTTCCAGAGAGGACGGTCTTCAGCTCCGCGGTCATCGGACTTCAACTCCTCCGCTCCGCGCCGGCTGGTTCCTGGAAGAAAAAGAGGTCGCCGCCTGGAAAAAGACTTCTCCGCCTGGAACAGGACCTTCTCCGCTGGTCTTCAGGACAGGTAAGGACCACTTGAGGGTTAGACTTAGGTTTTTTTTAAAGGGGGATCAGGTGGGTTTTAGAGTAGGGGTGTGTGGGTGGTGGGTTGTAATGGGGGGGTTGTTCTTTTTTTTACAGGTAAAAGAGCTGATTACTTTCGGGCAATGCCCCGCAAAAGGCCCTTTTAAGGGCTGGTGGTAATAGAGCTGATTACTTTTTTAATTTAGTTTAGGGTAGGGAAATTTTATTATTTTGGGGGACTTTATTTTATTAGGGGGCTTAGATTAGGTGTAATTAGCTTAAAATTCTTGTAATCTTTTTTTATTTTTTGTCATTTGGTGTTTGTTTTTTTTGTAATATAGATTAGTGTATTTAACTGTATTTTAGTTGAGATCATTGTAGTTTATTTAATTAATTTATTGATAGGGTAGTGTTAGGTGTAATGGTAACTTAGGTTAGGATTTATTTTACAGGTAATTTGGTAATTATTTTAACTAGGTAGCTATTAAATAGTTATTAACTATTTAATAGCTATTGTACCTAGTTAAAATAAATACAAAGTTACCTGTAAAATAAATATAAACCCTAAAATAGCTACAATGTAATTATTAATTATATTGCAGCTATTTTAGGGTTTATTTTATAGGTAAGTATTTAGTTTCGAATAGGAATAATTTAGTTAATATTATTAATATTATTTAGATTTATTTTAATAATAATTAAGTTAGGGGGTGTTAGGGTTAGACTTAGGTTTAGTGGTTAATATATTTAATATAGGTGGCGGCGGTGTAGGGGGATTAGATTAGGGGTTAATAATTTTAATATAGGTGGCGGAGGTGTGGGGCGATCACATTAGGGGGTAAGACATTTAATGTAGCTGGCGGCGGGGTCCGGGAGCGGCGGTTTAGGGGTTAAACACTTTATTAGGGATTGCGGCAGGGGATTGAGGTTGACAGGTAGATAGACATTGCGCATGCGTTAGGCTTTATTTTGCATGTAGTTTAGGGAGTTACGGGGCTCCAATACTCAGCGTAAGGCTTACTACACCTGCAATTTGTGGCAAGGTGAAAATGGAGTTAGATTTCTCCATTTTCGCCACGTAAGTAACTGCGCGGGTTTGGTATATCACTCTATGGGCCAAAAAACTATGGCCGAGGGGTGAAATATACGAGCGTAACTTCTATGTTACGCCGTATATGTGATACCAAACCAGTGCAAAATTTGGCGTCGCTGGCTTTTGCGGGCGACGCTGCATATCGGATCGGGCCCCTGAGATTAGAAGGCAGTCTGCTAAAGCTTAGATACAAGGAAATTACAGAGGTAAAAAGTATATTTCTATAACAGTGGTTATAGCAAAACTGGGAAATGGGTAATAAAGGAATTATCTATCTTTTTAAACACTACAATTTTTGTATTGTTTATCTATCTTTTTAAACAATACAATTTTTGGTGTTTACTATCCCTTTAACATTTTTACTGAAATTATTTTTTGATAGCCAAACTTCACCAACCATTTGTCTTTTTTGGAGGAGACAATCTGGGCTTTAGTCTGTGGACAACATGGCTAGCCACAATCATAGTTAGCATAAAATGTATTGTTTTGCAGTTGTTCTCTAATAAAGCCAATTAGACTGAGACAGATATGTAGCAGAATTAGTATTGAGCTGTCAGCAGGTGCATTTCTAGTTCTGAGAATACAGGGAGTGCAGAATTATTAGGCAAATGAGTATTTTGACCACATCATCCTCTTTATGCATGTTGTCTTACTCCAAGCTGTATAGGCTCGAAAGCCTACTACCAATTAAGCATATTAGGTGATGTGCATCTCTGTAATGAGAAGGGGTGTGGTCTAATGACATCAACACCCTATATCAGGTGTGCATAATTATTAGGCAACTTCCTTTCCTTTGGCAAAATGGGTCAAAAGAAGGACTTGACAGGCTCAGAAAAGTCAAAAATAGTGAGATATCTTGCAGAGGAATGCAGCACTCTTAAAATTGCAAAGCTTCTGAAGCGTGATCATCGAACAATCAAGCGTTTCATTCAAAATAGTCAACAGGGTCGCAAGAAGCGTGTGGAAAAACCAAGGCGCAAAATAACTGCCCATGAACTGAGAAAAGTCAAGCGTGCAGCTGCCAAGATGCCACTTGCCACCAGTTTGGCCATATTTCAGAGCTGCAACATCACTGGAGTGCCCAAAAGCACAAAGTGTGCAATACTCAGAGACATGGCCAAGGTAAGAAAGGCTGAAAGACGACCACCACTGAACAAGACACACAAGCTGAAACGTCAAGACTGGGCCAAGAAATATCTCAAGACTGATTTTTCTAAGGTTTTATGGACTGATGAAATGAGAGTGAGTCTTGATGGGCCAGATGGATGGGCCCGTGGCTGGATTGGTAAAGGGCAGAGAGCTCCAGTCCGACTCAGACGCCAGCAAGGTGGAGGTGGAGTACTTGTTTGGGCTGGTATCATCAAAGATGAGCTTGTGGGGCCTTTTCGGGTTGAGGATGGAGTCAAGCTCAACTCCCAGTCCTACTGCCAGTTTCTGGAAGACACCTTCTTCAAGCAGTGGTACAGGAAGAAGTCTGCATCCTTCAAGAAAAACATGATTTTCATGCAGGACAATGCTCCATCACACGCGTCCAAGTACTCCACAGTGTGGCTGGCAAGAAAGGGTATAAAAGAAGAAAATCTAATGACATGGCCTCCTTGTTCACCTGATCTGAAACCCATTGAGAACCTGTGGTCCATCATCAAATGTGAGATTTACAAGGAGGGAAAACAGTACACCTCTCTGAACAGTGTCTGGGAGGCTGTGGTTGCTGCTGCACGCAATGTTGATGGTGAACAGATCAAAACACTGACAGAATCCATGGATGGCAGGCTTTTGAGTGTCCTTGCAAAGAAAGGTGGCTATATTGGTCACTGATTTGTTTTTGTTTTGTTTTTGAATGTCAGAAATGTATATTTGTGAATGTTGAGATGTTATATTGGTTTCACTGGTAAAAATAAATAATTGAAATGGGTATATATTTGTTTTTTGTTAAGTTGCCTAATAATTATGCACAGTAATAGTTACCTGCACACACAGATATCCCCCTAAAATAGCTATAACTAAAAACAAACTAAAAACTACTTCCAAAACTATTCAGCTTTGATATTAATGAGTTTTTTTGGGTTCATTGAGAACATGGTTGTTGTTCAATAATAAAATTAATCCTCAAAAATACAACTTGCCTAATAATTCTGCACTCCCTGTACAAAATTCTCACATTTCAGAACAATACATTCAATTAAAAAGGGGGCAAAATAAATACTGCAAATGTAATGGAAAGATATTTTATTATGTATAAGTAACAATTTTATACAAAAATCTCAAGGTGTTTACTACCCCTTTAAGTAGTAAATAATTAGTCATTCTGGATCCAGGATGGAGCAGATAGTAAAATGAGTGATAAACTTGGGATAGTTGATTCATTATTGCCCCTTTTTCAGATAAATAGCAAAGCAATATTTAAAGGGATGATCTTGTGTAAAAATAAAATGCTGTATTTTCTTAGAACATTATATTAAGGAAACAATTAGTAAAGAAGGAATATGTTTAAAAATAAAATGTTCTGTCGAACTAGAATATTTTATTTGATACTATAATGTCCCTTTAGAAACTTTTGACCAGTTCAAATATGCTTAAAGGATATGAGTCAGCAAGTTCCAGTAAATTAAAGGAATTTGGAGAGAAAATTTATTTGTAAATTAAAATCCTAAAATTTCCCCCAAAAAATCTTTAGATTTGCTAAAAGTATCAAAACTTTACAATTATTGCCCAGTTTACTAAATTGGTATATACACCATCTACCCAATAAATTCATAGCTGAATATATTATACAAACGATAGCAAAATAAAAACAATGGTCGCAAAATTATTTCTTAAAGCTTTTAAAATGCATTGAAAAATGTGGCCACCGAAATGCAAAACTAAAAGCAACTCACTCATGATGTTAATTATTTTTTAGGCTTTTTCTGTGCTGTGCTATGAGTAAACCTTACCTGTACTACTGTAGAATGCTAGTCTTGTAGTGGTGTGAAACTGCTGAATAAGGAACTGTGATAAAGAAATTCTGTCATCTGTTTTCAAGGAGTCGTTCCCATTCTTCCAGTAAAGCATGAGGTCATCCTCTGTATAGGCATCTAGAGGATTTAAAAAGTTAATTAGCACATCTGCAAAATTATATGTATAAAAGCATAGTCAATATACATAATGTTGCCAGTATAATGCTCCAGTCCCTCACAGCAAATGCTAGGTGTTTATTGGTAACATTTATGTATATCATTCATTATCTGTCACTCTTGTTATGGCCCCAGTAAGAGCCACAGCACCTTAAAGTCACAGATTGTGCTGTCCTTTGCTCAAGTTTCATTAAAGAAGTATGGAGAGGCAGAAATGACTGCAGTTCTTTTATTGCTCTCCTTATAGAGGTTTGTGTGCTCCTGTATATTAAAAAGGCTATTAATGTACTTCTTATTAGATCCCAAATTATACATTGGAGAAATTGTAGCACTTGTATAGCCTATTTCTTTAACCTGTCTGTATTTTAGCATATTATGGTTTCTATTCCATCTAGTCTTATCTAGTCTTTTTAATAATTTTTCATTACTATTTTTATATAACTTTAAAAATAAATCTATTATTTTAAAACCATGATAGATATTAGGATTAATTGAAGAGGGTGGGAATATAGCTGTGTGGTTATTCAATCATCTTGACAATGGACTAACTGGGGTTTGATACCCACCATCAAATTTTAAACAATTTATAATATAGTTTTAAATAAGATTTATAATATAGGAGCACACAAACCTCTATAAGAAATCACACTCCCAGTGGGGGCAGGAGAGATGGGTACTAAAATGTTGCTCTCTTTGGACACCTGGGGTCCCTGTAAGCTCAGCCCATTTAAACATGTTGTGGTTTAACTTAGCAGAAACAGCTATTTGATATACAAAAACCTAAAGGGGTAATTTTATACTCTGTAGTCAATGGAAACACATTTAGGGGAAACTAATTTTACAGTACACTTACAAACAAACAATTTCAAAAACATATTGAGGACATATTGTGACCCCCTTGGTAGAACAGGTTGTGCACTCCTACTGTATTTTATACGTTTGCCTGCAGTCATTCTTTAAATGTATTAATGTTTAATAATACAATCTGCAATATATGTTTGTTCCTTCTGATGCTAATTTGGAATCCAAAAAACTTACAGCTTTCTATCTCCAGGGAACAGGTTTGAGTGTCTAGAGGAAACCGGCTGAAATCCATATTGCACATTGCGGTTACTGTCACTCTGCATTAATATAAAAAAAAGTTACATTATTTAACTCTAGGGCAATTAATGAAATGACTGGTACTTTTATCTCTCAAGATTAGTCTCATAACATGACATTATCTCTCCCTGAGCGTGCCTGCTTAAAGCGATACACAACCCACATTTTGTCTTTTGTGATTCAATCACAGTATATATTTTTTTAAAGTTTCCAATTTACTTCTAATATCAAATTTGCTTTGTTCCCCTGAATTGAAGAGATACCTAGGTATGCATATAGAGCACTACATAGCAGGCAATAGTGCTGCCAAATGGATAACATTCTTGCAAAACTGCTGCCATATAGTGCTCCAGAAATGGGTCGGCTCCTAAGCTTACGCCCCTGCAAAAGATATAAATAGAATCAAGAAAAATTGATAATACAAGTAATTTATAAAGTGGTTTAAAATCGCATTGCTCTGTCTGATCTCCCTTTAACCACTTTGCAAAACTCCTATCTTACTATTAAATGACAATTATAGTGGCAAAAATTCATGCTCTAATTAGTTAGAAAGTAACTTTAACACTAGCGACCCTGCAGCTCTTTTAGTTAAACCTACGCAAAGGAGTTAAACACACAGTTAAAAAAACTGCTTAACCGTCGGATACCCAGTCAGAAGCAGCAGCCACACAGCTTGGTCGTGCAATGTCCCCTACTCTAGATCAACAGTTCTCTTCAGCTTCTGAGAAGTGGGAGTTAAACGCATAGGGGACTATTTATTATTGTGCGAGCGGACAGGATCTGATATAGCGGATCATCTCTGCTGCACATCGATAAATACCGACAGCATACGCTCCCAGCATTTATCATTGCACCAGCAGTTCTGGGGAACTGCTGGTGCAATACTGCTGATAAATAGATAAACCCATAGAGTTGCAGGGTCACTATTATTAAATTGACTTGCTCTAAGGAAATAGGGCATGTCATGTTTACACTATAATGTGAAACCTTATCATCTAGTTCATTCTAATGCCAGCCAACCCCCTATTCATTTTAACTCCCATAAACACAGGCAGTAATATGTTATTGTTTTATTTTATATAGTTTAGAATAATATTTTAAAGTTTTTTTTTTACAACAGTCTTCATTTATCTGACAACTTATGGCGGAGTTATAGCTCCTTATGAATACGAAGAGGCAGAAATTGAAAGTAGTATTAGCATTGCATATAAGTGATGAGAATTTCCCTCTTAACTTCAGTTTCTAAAATCGCTCTTTTTAGGATGGATTTTGTATTATAGATATGGCTATGGATCGTATAAACGGTCTCTTTTCTGTTGTATTGTATGATTCACAATATTGATATTAATGAAGGCGATAGAATATTTCATTATTTTATGCTGTACTTTTATAGCAGCCATTTTTGCCTACTGTATGTAATTTCGATTTTGGGGCCGATTTAACATGCTGTGAATGCAGCGGATACATAAGTCAAGAAGCAGCAGTTGTAAGACTGCTGCTCCTTAACTCATCTCCCACCTTTGAGGGGGCAAACAGCAATCATCCCGATCAGATACGATCGGAATGATTGACACCCCCTACTAACGGGCCCGCGAATGTGCAGGGGGTGCATTGCACTAGAAATGCTTGTGCAATGTTAAATGCCGACAGCTTATGCTGTCAGTATTTAGCGATGTCAGGCGGACATGATCCGCTACAGCTGTCCGACATTTGTTAAATAGGTCCCATAGACTTGTTTTTTTAATCTAATCTTTTATTTTGTTCTTAATTTCATTTGACTAATTATCCATAGAGAATAATGCAAACAATATTCATATTCCTAGTAAGGATATCAAACAAAAATATTCTTATTATTAATATGTCACATTTTCCTTTTCAACTATGAGTATATGAAGTTCAAAATAAATAAAAAAATCTTGAAAAATGATTAATATCAAAATATTTCTCCTCTATTTAATCACCATAACCTTCTTTCTTTTCTATAGAAACAAAAAAGAGAAACAGCTCTAAACCCAGATAACTTACAGTAACATCATTATATTATTAACTTTTACTAAAAAGATTAGGCATTGTAGTCTCATTATTTCCTTCCAGATCTCATTTATTCAGTACTGTCTTCTCATACAGAACCCGCCCTCCCACCATTATCTACATAATATATTAAAGAAGAGGGTAGAAAATTGTGTTTTTTAATTACATTACACTTTACGCACTGGCATTTCTAGGTAGCAATTAGAGGCTTTAGTCCATAACTACATTAAAGGCCCCCAAACCTCACTCTTTTCCCCAAACATACTGTATCTTTTTTCACAACTGTGCAGTAACTAAACCCACTTGCAAAGAGTGCAGTGATTTGACGCCCTAGTCTGCCAGTAATGCACCCACGTCACTGATTACTTACTATGGCTGCAGTTAAAGGGACATGAAACCCAAAATGTTTCTTCTATGATTTAGATAGAGCATACAATTTTAAGCAACTTTCCAATTTACTTATATTCTCAAATTTGCTTCATTCCCTTGCTATCCTTTTGTTATAGGAGCAGATATGCACTACTGTGAGTTAGTTGAACACATTGGTGAGCCAATGGGAAGTGGCATATGTGTGCATGTGTGCAGTTGCCAATTAGCAGCTAGCTCCCAGTAGTGCCTTGCTGCTCCAGAGACTACCTAGGTACCCCACCAAGAGAACAAAACAAATTTAATAATTGAAGTAAATTGGAAATTTGCTTAAAATTGCATGCTCTATCGGAATCATGAAAGTATAATTTTGACTTTACTGTTTTTGACTAGTATGGCCCTTTAAGTCCTCTGGATTCTCTAATTATCGAAAATGAAAGACAAATACTGCCTCCCTTTCTTGAGAGATAAATCACATAATTTCATCTTTATTCCCCTTTTCGCAAATCATTTTTGGTTGTGTATAACAGAATTTTTTTTAAAAAATATGTACCTTAGACTGTAAAGCACTTTTCCATCAGGTTGTACACGCAACATGACATTGTCTGTAGTGGTGTCGTGAATGAAAGATCTCTTAGAGTGCACAAAAAACATGTCCGGTACCCAAATCTTCTTTACAAGTCTGCCATCAAATGTCATACTTTGGTTGTTAGAGCTGGGAAAGGATAATCTCTCATCTTTCCAATAGTGTCTGAGATACAAAGTCATAGTGAAATCCTGAAAAAGATATTTAAACATGCTGTTTACATATTACATAGGCTATAAAATAACTAATACACTGGCATAAGACGTGCATTAATTAGTAAAGTATGGTTTAAACACATGCAACAAAGTCCAGCGAAGAACTCCAGAGGTTCAGTAAAATGTAACTTTTATAGAGTCTAAATAAAAACATCACTTTCCTTGGTATAACCAGCAGATAAGGACAAAACAACCTACGCGTTTTGTGCCACACCTCGGCACTTCTTCAGTTTAAACCCATTCACCACATCTACCAATCAGGGTATCAGTGTGCAGGGGCCAAAAACATTATAGTAGTACCAATCTTACGGCTAGATTTAGAGTTTTGTCGGTAACGACCCACGTAGCTAACGCTGGCTTTTTTCTGGCCGCACCTTTAAAATAACTCTGGTATTGAGAGTCCACAGAATGGCTGCGTTAGGCTCCAAAAAGGGAGCGTAGAGGCATATTTAACGCCACTCCAACTCTCGATACCAGAGTTGCTTACGGACGCGGCCAGCCTCAAAAACGTGCTCGTGCACGATTCCCCCATAGGAAACAATGGGGCTGTTTGAGCTGAAAAAAAACCTAACTCCTGCAAAAAAGCCGCGTTCAGCTCCTAACGCAGCCCCATTGTTTGCTATGGGGAAACACTTCCTACGTCTGCACCTAACACCCTAACATGTACCCCGAGTCTAAACCCCCCTAACCTTACACTTATTAACCCCTAATCTGCCGCCCCCGCTATCGCTGACCCCTGCATATTATTATTAACCCCTAATCTGCCGCTCCGTAAACCGCTGCTACTTACATTATCCCTATGTACTCCTAATCTGCTGCCCCTAACACCGCCGACCCCTATGTTATATTTATTAACCCCTAATCTGCCCTTCACAACGTCGCCGCTACCTACCTACACTTATTAACCCCTAATCTGCTGACCGCAAAGCGCCGACACGTATGTTATCCTTATGTACCCCTAATCTGCTGCCCCTAACACCGCCGACCCCTATATTATATTTATTAACCTCTAATCTGCCCCCCACAACGTCGCCGCCAGCTACCTACAATAATTAACCCCTAATCTGCCGACCGGAGCTCACCGCTATTCTAATAAATTTTTTAACCCCTAAAGCTAATTCTAACCCTAACCCTAACACCCCCCTAAGTTAAATATAATTTTATTCTAACGAAATAAATTAACTCTTATTAAATAACTTATTCCTATTTAAAACTAAATACTTACCTGTAAAATAAATCCTAATATAGCTACAATATAAATTATAATTACATTGTAGCTATTTTAGGATTAATATTTATTTTACAGGCAATTTTGTAATTATTTTAACCAGGTACAATAGCTATTAAATAGTTAAGAACTATTTAATAGTTACCTAGTTAAAATAAGTACAAAATTACCTGTAAAATAAATCCTAACCTAAGTTACAATTAAACCTAACACTATACTATCATTAAATTAATTAAATAAAATACCTACAATTACCTACAATTAAACCTAACACTACACTATCAATAAATTAATTAAATACAATACCTACAAATAACTACAATGAAATAAACTAACTAAAGTACAAAAAATAAAAAAGAACTAAGTTACAAAAAATAAAAAAATATTTACAAACATAAGAAAAATATTACAACAATTTTAAACTAATTACACCTACTCTAAGCCCCCTAATAAAATAACAAAGCCCCCCAAAATAAAAAAATGCCCTACCCTATTCTAAATTACTAAAGTTCAAAGTTCTTTTACCTTACCAGCCCTGAACAGGGCCCTTTGCGGGGCATGCCCCAAGAAGTTCAGCTCTTTTGCCTGTAAAAAAAAACATACAATACCCCCCCCCAACATTACAACCCACCACCCACATACCCCTAATCTAACCCAAACCCCCCTTAAATAAACCTAACACTAAGCCCCTGAAGATCTCCCTACCTTGAGTCGTCTTCACCCAGCCGAGCCAAATTCTTCATCCAAGCGGAGCAAGAAGAGGTCCTCCATCCGGTAGAAGTCTTCATCCAAGCGGTGCAGAAGATGTCTTCCATCCGATTGAAGTCTTCATCCAAGCGGCATCTTCTATCGTCATCCATCCGGAGCGGAGCGGCAGCATCCTGAAGACCTCCGACGCGGAACATCCATCCTGGCCGACGACTGAACGACGAATGACGGTTCCTTTAAATGACATAATCCAAGATGGCGTCCCTCGAATTCCGATTGGCTGATAGGATTCTATCAGCCAATCGGAATTAAGGTAGGAATATTCTGATTGGCTGATGGAATCAGCCAATCAGAATCAAGTTCAATCCGATTGGCTGATCCAATCAGCCAATCAGATTGAGCTCGCATTCTATTGGCTGATCGGAACAGCCAATAGAATGCGAGCTCAATCTGATTGGCTGATTGGATCAGCCAATCGGATTGAACTTGATTCTGATTGGCTGATTCCATCAGCCAATCAGAATATTCCTACCTTAATTCCGATTGGCTGATAGAATCCTATCAGCCAATCGGAATTCGAGGGACGCCATCTTGGATGATGTCATTTAAAGGAACCGTCATTCGTCGTTCAGTCGTCGGCCAGGATGGATGTTCCGCGTCGGAGGTCTTCAGGATGCTGCCGCTCCGCTCCGGATGGATGACGATAGAAGATACCGCTTGGATGAAGACTTCAATCGGATGGAAGACCTCTTCTGCACCGCTTGTATGAAGACTTCTACCGGATGGAGGACCTCTTCTTGCTCCGCTTGGATGAAGAATTTGGCTCGGCTGGGTGAAGACGACTCAAGGTAGGGAGATCTTCAGGGGCTTAGTGTTAGGTTTATTTAAGGGGGGTTTGGGTTAGATTAGGGGTATGTGGGTGGTGGGTTGTAATGTTGGGGGGGTATTGTATGTTTTTTTTACAGGCAAAAGAGCTGAACTTCTTGGGGAATGCCCACAAAGGGCCCTGTTCAGGGCTGGTAAGGTAAAAGAGCTTTGAACTTTAGTAATTTAGAATAGGGTAGGGCATTTTTTATTTTGGGGGGCTTTGTTATTTTATTAGGGGGCTTAGAGTAGGTGTAATTAGTTTAAAATTGTTGTAATATTTTTCTTATGTTTGTAAATATTTTTTTATTTTTTGTAACTTAGTTCTTTTTTATTTTTTGTACTTTAGTTAGTTTATTTCATTGTAGTTATTTGTAGGTATTGTATTTAATTAATTTATTGATAGTGTAGTGTTAGGTTTAATTGTAGGTAATTGTAGGTATTTTATTTAATTAATTTAATGATAGTATAGTGTTAGGTTTAATTGTAACTTAGGTTAGGATTTATTTTACAGGTAATTTTGTACTTATTTTAACTAGGTAACTATTAAATAGTTCTTAACTATTTAATAGCTATTGTACCTGGTTAAAATAATTACAAAGTTGCCTGTAAAATAAATATTAATCCTAAAATAGCTACAATGTAATTATAATTTATATTGTAGCTATATTAGGATTTATTTTACAGGTAAGTATTTAGTTTTAAATAGGAATAAGTTATTTAATAAGAGTTAATTTATTTCGTTAGAATAAAATTATATTTAACTTAGGGGGGTGTTAGGGTTAGGGTTAGAATTAGCTTTAGGGGTTAAAAAATTTATTAGAATAGCAGTGAGCTCCGGTCGGCAGATTAGGGGTTAATTATTGTAGGTAGCTGGCTGCGACGTTGTGGGGGGCAGGTTAGGGGTTAATAAATATAATATAGGGGTCGGCGGTGTTAGGGGCAGCAGATTAGGGGTACATAAGGATAACGTAGGTGGCGGTTCTTTGGGGTCGGCAGATTAGGGGTTAATAAGTGTAGGTAGGTAGCGGCGACGTTGTGGGGGGCAGATTAGGGGTTAATAAATATAATATAGGGGTCGGCGGTGTTAGGGGCAGCAGATTAGGGGTACATAAGGATAACGTAGGTGGCGGCGCTTTGCGGTCGGCAGATTAGGGGTTAATAAGTGTAGGTAGGTAGCGGTGACGTTGTGGGGGGCAGATTAGGGGTTAATAAATATAACATAGGGGTCGGCGGTGTTAGGGGCAGCAGATTAGGGGTACATAGCTATAATGTAGGTGGCGGCTCTTTGCGGTCGGCAGATTAGGGGTTAATTATTGTAGGTAGCTGGCTGCGACGTTGTGGGGGGCAGGTTAGGGGTTAATAAATATAATATAGGGGTCGGCGGTGTTAGTGGCAGCAGATTAGGGGTACATAGCTATAATGTAGGTGGCGGCTCTTTGCGGTCGGCAGATTAGGGGTTAATTATTGTAGGTAGCTGGCTGCGACGTTGTGGGGGGCAGGTTAGGGGTTAATAAATATAATATAGGGGTCGGCGGTGTTAGGGGCAGCAGATTAGGGGTACATAAGTATAACGTAGGTGGCGGTCGACAGATTAGGGGTTAAAAAAAATTAATCGAGTGTCGGCGATGTGGGGGGACCTCAGTTTAGGGGTACATAGGTAGTTTATGGGTGTTAGTGTACTTTAGGGCACAGTAGTTAAGAGCTTTATGAACCGGCGTTAGCCCAGAAAGCTCTTAACTACTGACTTTTTTCTGCGGCTGGAGTTTTGTCGTTAGAATTCTAACGCTCACTTCAGACACGACTCTAAATACCGGAGTTAGAAAGATCCCATTGAAAAGATAGGATACGCAATTGACGTAAGGGGATCTGCGGTATGGAAAAGTTGCGGCTGAAAAGTGAGCGTTAGACCCTTTTTTTAATGACTCCAAATACCGACGGTAGCCTAAAACCAGCGTTAGGAGCCTCTAACGCTGGTTTTCACGGCTACCGCCAAACTCCAAATCTAGGCCTTAGTGTGTAAAAACAAAACTAAACTAAAGCAGATTTTTTTTATTTCCACATACTGCTGAAATGGTATATCCTTTTATTTATTTTTCTCAAGATCTGTTTATATGTTAATTA